>NC_084630.1:31869096-32011596 GCF_033978795.1 Nerophis ophidion
TTTCACCGTAAAATGTACAATGTTTTTTTTTTTACAGCATGTAATCAGAAAAGGAAAACAACAGTACACATGTTTTTACTGTAAAATCTACATTTTTTTTTTTTTTACGGTGTATTACTGTAAATGGGCTTCACGGTGGCAGAGGGGTTAGTGCGTCTGCATCACAATACGAAGGTCCTGCAGTCCTGGGTTCAAATCCAGGCTCGGGATCTTTCTGTGTGGAGTTTGCATGTTCTCCCCGTGAATGCGTGGGTTCCCTCCGGGTACTCCGGCTTCCTCCCACTTCCAAAGACATGCACCTGGGGATAGGTTGATTGGCAACACTAAATTGGCCCTAGTGTGTGAATGTGAGTGTGAATGTTGTCTGTCTATCTGTGTTGGCCCTGCGATAAGGTGGCGACTTGTCCAGGGTGTACCCCGCCTTCCGCCCGATTGTAGCTGAGATAGGCGCCAGCGCCCCCGCTACCCCAAAAGGGAATAAGCGGTAGAAAATGGATGGATTACTGTAAATGGAAAAACGACCCCACAGTTTTTTTTTTATTTATGGTAACAATTTTGCGACTGAGCTTTCAGTTTTTTACTGTAAAAATATTTTTTTTGCAGGGCACAATTTGATGGACAATTTGTTTTGAAATGATGAGTCGAGATGATATTTAATTATTTACTTTGATTTTAAAAAACAATGTTTGGAATGGCCCTGCGATGAGGTGGCGAGTTGTCCAGGGTGTACGCCGCCTTCCGCCCGATTGTAGCTAAGATAGGCACCAGCTCCCCCCGCGACCCCAAAGGGGGAAAAATGGATGGATGGATGTTTGGAATGTAATATCAGATCACGTCTAAAAGAAATGAAAATGCTTGTGCCACATGTATGGACTATAAGCTACTAATTTTTTTCCCTACACTTTGAGCCCTGTGGCTTATAAAACAAAACAGTATGGCTAATTAATGGATTTTTATTCGCTGACGGCCAAATGTAGTTAAAAAAATAAATAAATAAACAAGCTAAGACGCTGAAAAACTGTGTTATTGTTTGTGCTATTGCACAATCTTTTGGATGAGTTCGACCACTGCAGGTGCTGCAGTGCCCTTCTGTTTAGACTAAGCTTTGAACCAGAAGTACAAGTGCCGTTCTGTCTTCTAGCCGCCTATAGTGTTACTGGTCAATATGACTCTTCATTCATCATTCCGAGCAACTTTTTTAGAGATTTTACAATATACATACAACAATTCTTACTTACTAAACCGTCCCATGTTTAAAGTCTGTAGAAGTGTTTTTTATGCATGTATACTTATGCGTGCTATCGTAATGTAATGAAGCTAGTAGCATCATTAGCATTAGCTAAATGCTAACACATTTACAAGTGTTTGTGTTAGCCTTATTAACTAGCAATGACTCCATATAACGACACATATCTGTGGTGCAGCCTGGGAAACACTGGCTTGAATGAGATTTACAATACAACCAGGAGCTTGTAATCTAGTACTGCCAGTAGGCCAATTTCTGTATACCAGCCTACGGTATCAAATAATGAAGATGCCTGCTGGATTTCGACACCATCACAGCTACCCACCCCGCGCCCCTGGACCCGCTCGAGCAATCGTCTCAATCAACATTGAAGGTTTCTTCAGAATCCAGCTGGCAACAGTGGCCAATCGTTTTGACCAATCCAATCCAATCCACTTTATTTATATAGCACATTTAAACAACACTAACGTTTCCAAAGTGCTGCACAGCCATGTTAAAAACAATATTATGCTCCACCAATGACTGAATAAAACAAAAAATGAATAAAAATAAAACCAATAAAAACAATATAAAAACAAATATGATTAAAAACTATTTTAAAGGGTAAAATCAATTAAAACAGTAAAATAAAATAAAAAATGAAAAAAATTAAAAAAAAAAAATCAAAGTGTATAAAAAACACAGAGGACAACAGAGGGCAGAGGACCACACAACTCACGTAGTGTTAAAAGCCAAAGAATAAAAGTGGGTCTTAAGACGGGACTTAAAACACTCCACTGTGGAAGCAGTTTGAACATGGAGCGGCAGAGTGTTCCAGAGCTTAGGGCCGACCACAGAGAAGGCCCTGTCTCCCCTGGTCTTAAGTCTGGTCTTGGGCACCACGACCTATTCTGCATTCAGGTAACCCACATCGGCCCTACACAACACCGCCCTGTCGTCCCCGGAATGAAATTGGTTACTGAGACCACACACAGACAGTACGGATCAGAGGTTTTCAGCAGACCAAACAACAAGATTGAAGAAGTCTGGAGACACACTACAGAAGGGCACATGGAAATAATGCACAGTTGCCTTTTCAAACGTCTCTGTCCCATCAGTCTACAAGCCACCCGCAACCCCTGTTCTGTACACAAAACTACAAGAAAGTTGCAAAAGGAGATTCCATATCAGCAGCAGAAACTCCAATGCCCACAGTACATTATAAGGCTCAGAGAAAAACAACCAAGATAGAGATGAAGTTGAAATCTGGCTCGAGTCCAAAAACCTGAGCCTAATCCATAACGCTAAACTACCCAAATCTTACCGCAACGTCAGATGGTAATGAAAATACAACCCAGGCCTTGCCTGTGTAAGCAGTGACATTGCATCCAGAACTGAGAAGGAAGTCAATCAATCAATCAAAGTTTACTTATATAGCATTTAATCACAAATGTCTCAAAAGGCTGCACAAGCCACAAGGACATCCTCGGCTCAGATCCCACATCAGGGCAAGATAAAACTCAACCCAATGGGAGCAACAAGAAACCTTGGAAGGGACCGCAGATGTGGGAACCTGGCGCAATGGATGCCGAGTGGATACAGTTAATAATGTGAGGGTCCAGTCCAGTGGGGCAGCAGGGGATCATCTAGAGCAGTGGTTCTCAAACGGGGGTACGCGTACCCCTGGGGGTACTTGAAGGTATGCCAAGGGGTATGTGAGATTTTTTTTTAAATATTCTAAAAATAGCAACAATTCAAAAATCCTTTATAAATATATTTATTGAATAATACTTCAACAAAATATGAATGTAAGTTCATAAACTGTGAAAAGAAATGCAACAATGCAATATTCAGTGTTGACAGCTAGATTTTTTGTGGACATGTTCCATGAATATTGATGTTAAAGATTTCCTTTTTTGTGAAACATTTTTTAAAATTAAGTTCATGAATCCAAATGGATCTCTATTACAATCCCCAAAGAGGGCACTTTAAGTTGATGATTACTTCTATGTGTAGAAATCTTTATTTATAATTGAATCACTTGTTTTTAGTTTTTTGTTATTTTTATGTTTCTTTCCAAATAGTTCAAGAAAGACCACTACAAATGAGCAATATTTTGCACTGTTATACAATTTAAATACCGTATTTCCTTGAATTGCCGCCGGGGCGCTAATTAATTTAAAACCTCTTCTCACTCCTGCACTTACCAAAGGCATGCGGTAAAAGTAAGCATGCGCTAATTATTTTATAACCTCTTCTCACTACGGCACTTACCAAAGGCATGGTGTAAAAATTTGAGTGTGATGTAAGCTTGTACCTTAAATCTTACTGAAAATCTCTTAATCTTCTTCCTTTTATGCAATTTCAAAATACCGGTAGTGAAATCAATCTCCTCCATTTTGAAAATGATGACAGGGGAAGTGTCATTCGTGACGTCACGAGTTTGACCGGGCGGTAATACTAAGCATGCGCTAATTATTTGGTGAAGCGAGTTTGACCCGGCAGTAATTCAAGGCAGGCGCTTACTATATGTCCTGCGGCAATTCAAGGATATACGATAATGTGAAACTGATGACATAGTGCTGTATTTTACTTCTTTGTCTCTTTTTTTTCCAACCAAAAATATTTTGCTCTGATTAGAGGGTACTTGAATTAAAGAAATGTTCGCAGGGGGTATATCACTGAAAAAAGGTTGAGAACCACTGATCTTGAGTGGAGACAAGTCGGCAGCGCAGAGACGTCACCAACTTGGGCAAAGAGGAGTGGTCCATCCTTGGTCACGACTTTGAACAACTCGCGTTTCATCCATGTAGGTTGATCCGTGGTCACCTGATAAAATATCCACGCAGGAGAGGGGAGCAGAGCAGAAAACAGAGACAGCAGGTCAACTGGTCTAAAAAGGGGGGTCTATTTAAAGGCTAGAGTATCCAAATGAGTTTTAAGATGGGACTTTAATGAAGGCATTCTAGAGCAGTGGTCCCCAACCACCGGGCCGCAGAAGAATTTTTTATAAAAAAAATAAATAAAAAAAAAAAAATTTGAATTTATTTTTTTTATTTTTTTATTAAATCAACATAAAAAACACAATATACACTTACAAATAGTGCACCAACCACAAAAACCTCCTCTTTTCATGACAAAAACATCCCTTTTTCATGACAAAGAAGAAAAAAAAAAAAAAAAAAAAAAAAGGACACCCCCATCCCCGGGCCGCGGGACAAATTATTAAGCGTTGACCGGTCCGCGGATACAAAAAGGTTGGGGACCACTGTTCTAGAGTACTGGAGCCCGAATACAAAATGCGCTAAAGCCTGCAGACTTGTTTTGGGCTCTGGGAATCAATAATAAGCCGGAGTTCTTTGAGCGCAGATTTCTGAGTCAGCAAAATAAGATGGAACTAGACCGTGTAGTATTTTAAAGGCCTACTGAAATTAGATTTTCTTATTTAAACGGGGATAGCAGGTCCATTCTATGTGTCATACTTGATCATTTCGCGATATTGCCATATTTTTGCTGAAAGGATTTAGTAGAGAACATCGAAGATAAAGTTCGCAACTTTTGGTGCTGATAAAAAAGCCTCGCCTTTACCGGAAGTCGCAGACGATGACATCACAAGGGTGAGGGCTCCTCACGTCCTCACATTGTTTATAATGGGAGCCTCCAGCAGAAGAGCTATTCGGACCGAGAAAACGACAATTTCCCCATTAATTTAAACGAGGATGAAAGATTTGTGGATGATGATATTGATAGTGAAGGACCAGAAAAAAAAATAATAATAATAAAATAAAATGCGACGGCTCTGAGCGGCGGCAGTGTGAGCGTTTCAGATGAAATTAGACACATTCACTAGGATAATTCTGGAAGATCCCTTATCCGCTTATTGTTTTAATTGTATTTTAGTGAGATTGTAAAGACATACCTCGAGGTCGGACGGCTGTGGTGAACACGCAGTGTCTCAGAGAGAAGCCGAGGAGCCAAGCTCACAGCTGCCTTTTAAACAGCTACTGCAGGAGGACGAATAATCCAATGATGTCTCCGGTAAGGTATACATCACAATTTTCCCATCCAAAAACATGCTGGTTGACGTAGAGAAACATGTTCGCTTGACAGCTCTATGTTAAAAACAAAGAAACACCGGCTGTGTCTCGGTGCTAAAGACAGCTGCAATACACCGCTTTGCACCAACAGCATTGTTCTTTATTGTCTCCATTATTAATTGAACAAATTGCAAAAGATTCAGCAACACAGATGTCCAAATTACTGTGTAATTATGCGAGACAAATTTTGGCCGTAACTGGTGCTGAGCTAATATTTCCTGACAGTCGTGACGTCACGTGCACGTGTCGTCATTCTGCGACGTTTTCAACAAGAAACTCCGTGGGAAATTTAAAATTGCAATTTAGTAAACTAAAAAGGCCGTATTGGCATGTGTTGCAATGTTAATATTTCATCATTGATATATAAACTATCAGACTGCGTGGTCGGTAGTAGTGGGTTTTAGTAGGCCTTTAAAGTCGCATCTTAAGTGCACAGGAAGCCAGTGCAGGTGAGCCAGTATAGTCATAATATGGTCAAACTGTCTTGTTCTTGTCAAAAGTCTAGCAACCGCATTTCGTACCAACTGTAATATTTTAATACCAGACATAGGAAGGCCCGGAAATAATACGTTACAGTAATCGAGATAAAGGGAAGGTGGGACCCCAGCCGGTAGTTTACCATGAGGTCAGGATCGAGGTTAGGACTTTGGAGTACAGAATGAATAACTGCTTTTTTTAATGTTAGTGGAACAGTACCAGAGGAAAATGATAAGGTAATAATATTTAGCACTAATATCACAAACAGGTCTTGTTCGTTTATTTGTTTACAAGTTTATTAACAATATCATATAACATTAACAATAGTGGTGAATATCATCATTTAAAGATGTTGGTACGTGAAAGGGTCCCCCAAATAAGGTAAAATAAGCTTTTGACAGGGGGTCCAAAGGACAATATATACATGGAAAGATTAAACATGGTAGCAAGCACAACAACAAAAAACAACAACAACGCTATATGATAAACACAAAATAATAGTACTAAAGCAAGCATACACATACATACATGCATACATACATACATACATTCATTCAACCATGCAAAACCCAACAGTAGTCTACCCCACATGAGGCATTAAAGATATGTGGTTCATAGGTAAGTTTTCAGTTTCTTTAGGTCCTTGATAAGTTTCCCAGGAAGTGGGTCAAGTAAACATGTTGTTTGTTTTGTCCCATTTACAAGTTGCGGGAGTTCCTCTAATTGTATTTCTTCAAAACGAAAGCAGTTATTATGTAAATGAAAATGTACAAAATATTTCTGCGTAAATAACCAATTTCCCAACTTCTAAATGCTGCGGCTTATAGTCTAGTGTGGACAAATATTTTCTTATTTCTAAATTCGCTCCATTCTGTCCACTAAAGACGCTGAGATCATTATCCATGCGTTTGTTACGTCTCGCCTCGACTACTGTAACGTATTATTTTCGGGTCTCCCCATGTCTAGCATTAAAAGATTACAGTTGGTACAAAATGCGGCTGCTAGACTTTTGACAAGAACAAGAAAGTTTGATCACATTACGCCTGTACTGGCTCACCTGCACTGGCTTCCTGTGCACTTAAGATGTGACTTTAAGGTTTTACTACTTACGTATAAAATACTACACGGTCTAGCTCCATCTTATCTTGCCGATTGTATTGTACCATATGTCCCGGCAAGAAATCTGCGTTCAAAGGACTCCGGCTTATTAGTGATTCCCAAAGCCCAAAAAAAGTCTGCGGGCTATAGAGCATTTTCCGTTCGGGCTCCAGTACTCTGGAATGCCCTCCCGGTAACAGTTCGAGATGCCACCTCAGTAGAAGCATTTAAGTCTCACCTTAAAACTCATTTGTATACTCTAACCTTTAAATAGACTCCCTTTTTAGACCAGTTGATCTGCCGTTTCTTTTCTTTTTCTTCTATGTCCCACTCTCCCGTGTGGAGGGGGTCCGGTCCGATCCGTTGGCCATGTACTGCTCGCCTGTGTATCGGCTGGGGACATCTCTGCGCTGCTGGTCCGCCTACGCTTGGGATGGTTTCCTGCTGGCTCCGCTGTGAACGGGACTCTCGCTGCTGTGTCTTGGATCCTCTTTGGACTGGACTCTCGCGACTGTGTTGTATCCATTGTGGATTGAACTTTCACAGTATCATGTTAGACCCGCTCGACATCCATTGCTTTCCTCCTCTCTAAGGTTCTCATAGTCATTATTGTCACTGACGTCCCACTGGGTCATTATTGTCACCAATGTCCCACTGGGTGTGAGTTTTCCTTGCCCTTATGTGGGCCTACCGAGGATGTCGTGGTGGTTTGTGCAGCCCTTTGAGACACTAGTGATTTAGGGCTGTATAAGTAAACATTGATTGATTGATAAATTTCGTGGGTGCGGCTTGTTTACTGATGCGCTCTTTAGTCCGGAAAATACAGTATATTTTTTTCTGTCAGAATGGAAAGTTGAATACATTTAGTAAGAACAGACTCATATTACTTCCAAGCTTTCGCAGGCCACACTAAATGTTGTAGCGAGCCAGATCTGGCCCCTTGGCCTTGAGTTTGACATCAGTGTATTAAGAGGATAACATTTAAATGGTAAATGGGGTTTACTTGTATTTCGCTTTTCTACCTTCAAGGTGTCATGATCTGTGGTTTGGATCATGTTTTATGTTTTATGTTTAAAACTCCATTAGTTCCTGTTTGCACTTTCTTGTTTGTTTTGTCACCATGGTTACTCATTGTGTTCACGTGTGTCTGATTATTGCTCGCCTTCTCACCTGCTTCCCGAGCACTAATCAGAGGCAGTATTTAAACCTGTCTTTGTCTGTCACTCGGGTTGGAGACATTGCTAGTTTTTTCACCCCAAAGTTCATGCCGCTCCTTCATGCCATAGAGCCATGCTCGTTTTCCTGTCAAGTAAGTTTTTTTTATTGTTCATAGTTTTGGTCCAAGTTGTGTTTCCACCTTGTGCGCGCCTTTTGTTTGTACTTTTTGTAGCTTCTGAGTTAAAGATTAAATCATGTTTTTACCGAGACGCCTTGTTCCGAGTAGTCCGTCTGCCTTCCTGGGAGAACGAACCCATAGCAAGCTGCGACCCCCCCATCATGACACAAGGTACTCAAAGCACTTTGACATTATTTCCACATTCACCCATTCACACACACATTCACACACTGATGGCTTGAGCTGCCATGTAAAACCCTAACCACCACCCATTAGGAGTAAGGGTGAAGAAATAATAAATAATAATAATGAATTACATTTGTAGCACA
This sequence comes from Nerophis ophidion, assembly GCF_033978795.1. NCBI lineage: Eukaryota > Metazoa > Chordata > Actinopteri > Syngnathiformes > Syngnathidae > Nerophis > Nerophis ophidion. The sequence continues at coordinate 31,877,659 of NC_084630.1, forward strand.
CTTTACATTTGTTAAAAGCTCAAAGTGCTACAAAGTATAACAAATAAAAATAAGAAATAAATAAAAATAGAAAGATAGAACATTTAATAAAAAATTTAAATAGAAATGAAATCATGACACACACTAGATCAGGGGTCCCAGACACAAAATAACGTCTCGCGTGCCGCAATTGGCCCGCAAGAGGTTAATATGAAAGTTTGAATTGAATTGAATTGAAATATTTATTTCAAACCTGCACAGTACAAATAAACACAGTTTTTTTTTTTACATTTTGGCAGAGATATTGATGCAAGGCTTGAAAAGGGGTTGGATGAAGCAGATGCTTATAAAATCCCAACCCCTCTCACTCATTCCACATTTAACATAATCAATATAATATAAGTGCACTCACTAAACAAAAACAAGAAAAACTCCTGTACACTAACAATACAATGAGACAAGACAAGACGAGACAAAACACACACACGCACACACACTCACACACACACACACACGGGCCCAGACACTCTCTGACCATACACCTTAATGTTATTGTGGCCCACAAGTTTTATATGAATGGCGCTTGACAGCGTTGTGTTATTTGAGTCCAAAATGGCTCTTTCAACGTTCTGGGTTGCCTACCCCTGCGTTAGTGGAAAAGCGGCGAATGAGTGAAAGCGACAGAGAAGTTGCCATGGAGACGAGGGTTTTCGTATGTGCCTGGCTGCAGTCACACCGCGACACCTGTCCGTCAGTAATAACAGTCCCCGATAACCTAGACCAGGGGTCACCAACCTTTTTGAAGCCAAGAGCTACTTATTGAGTACTGATTAATGCAAGGGCTACCATTTTGATACACACTTAAATAAATTGCCAGAAGTTTACCTTTAATAAATAAATCTATACATAAAAAAATGGGTATTTCTGTCTGTCATTCCGTCGTATATTTTTTTTTTCCTTTTACAGAAAGTTTTTTGTGGAGAAGAAATACCTAATTTAATGGTTTAAACTAGAAGAAAATACGGGAAAAAAAAGAAAATTAAATTTTTAAACATGGTTTATCTTCAATTTCAACTCTTTAAAATTTAAAATTGAACCGAAAAAAATGAATAGAAAAACTAGCTAATTCGAATCTTTCTGAAAAAATTAAAAACAATTTTTATGGATCATCATTAGTAATTTTTCCTGATTAGGATTAATTTTAGAATTTTGATGACATGTTTTGAATAGGTTAAAATCCAATCTGCACTTTTTTATAATATATAACAAATTGGAACAAGCTATATTTCTAACAATGACAAATCATTATTTCTTCTAGATTTACTAGAACAACATTTTTTAAAGAAATTCAAAAGACTTTGAAATAAGATTTACATTTTATTCTACAGATTTTCTAGATTTGCCAGAATATTTTTGGGGAATTTTAATCAAAATAAGTTTGAAGAAATATTTCACAAATATTCTTCATCGAAAATCAGAAGCTAAAATGAAGAATTAAATTAAAATGTGTTTATTATTCTTTACAATAAAAAATAGAAAAAAATACTTGAACATTCATTTAAATTGTCAGGAAAGAAGAGGAAGGAATTTAAGAGGTAAAAAGGTGTATGTGTTTAAAAATCATAAAATCCTTTTTAAGGTTGTATTTTTTCTCTAAAATTGTCTTTCTGAAAGTTATAAGAAGCAAAGTAAAAAAAATTCAAATTTATTTAAACAAGTGAAGACCAAGTCTTTAAAATATTTTCTTGGATTTTCAAATTCTATTTGAGTTTTGTCTGTCTTAGAATTAAAAATTTTGAGCAAAGCGAGACCAGCTTGCGAGTAAATATTTTTTTTTTTTTTTAAATAGAGGCAGCTCACTGGTAAGTGCTGCTATTTGAGCTATTTTTAGAACAGGGCAGTGGGCGACTCATCTGGTCCTTACGGGCGACCTGGTGACCGCGGGCACCGTATTGGTGACCCCTGCCAAAAAACCAATTCAAACCGATTGAAGCTGAGATAGGCGCCAGCGCCCACAGCGACCCCGAAAGGGAATAAGCGGTAGAAAATGGATGGATGGATTTTTTTTTAATTATTGTTTAATTTGCATTGCCTCACACGATGAACACTACATATATTTCTATATGATGCCAGATAACACTCCGGGAGCCGTCACTTTTTTGCGCTCGCTATCCTGGTACTTTCTCGGCTATTATCCGCCGACCACCGTGTTGCTGCAGGGAGGAAAAACGTAACGACACACATTGCGGAAGTAACGTTATTCTCCGTGCGTCGGCTAAATACAAATACATTCCACAACCCCAAACATGTCTTTTTCAAAGCCTGCAGTGAAGAGAAAGGTTTGTGATGAGCAAAGACAATTCCAGGAAAATTAGGGGATGCGATATTTCTTTGATGAGCACAGGGGCACCCTGACGTATCTTATTTGCACAAAGAAAGTTGCGGTGCACAAAGCATACAATTTGAAACCTCATTAAACAACTAAACATGCTAAAGAGTATGCAACTTTTTTTTTAACGAAATATTTTCTTGCGGCCCGGCCTCACCCAGACTCTGCATCCAGTGGCCCCCAGGTGAAGTGACTTTGAGACCCCTGCACTAGATAAACACTTGCTAAAACAGAATCATAGATAAAAATAGAAAAAAAGCATGAAAGCACTGGATAAAACGGATAAACAAGCAGTGTATTCAAAAACAGAAAGGCAGAGAAATTAGATAAAAGCTGTGCTAAAAATGTGGGTTTTTAGTCCCTTCTTAAAACGGTCGACTGATTGTGGTGCTCTAAGAAGGTCGGAGAGAGCGTTCCAGAGTTCGGGAGCAGTCGAGCAGAAAGCCCAGCGGCCCATAGATTGTAACTTTGTCCTGATGGGTTTGAGGAGGTTAGTGTTTGAGGAGCGGATGTTGAGGGGAAATTAGGTCCTTGAGGTAGGAGGGGGGCGTTGCCGTAGATGTATTGGTGAGTTAGCACAGTGGTTCTCAAAAGGGGGTACGTGTACCCCTGGGGGTCCTTGAAGGTATGCCAAGGGGTACGTGAGATTTTTTAAAAATATTCTAAAAATAGCAACAATTCAAAAATCCTTTATAAATATATTATTGAATAATACTTCAAGAAAATATGAATGTAAGTTCATAAACTTTGAAAAAAAATACAAGAATGCAATATTCAGTGTTGACAGCTAGATTTTTTGTGGACATGTTCCATAAATATTGATGTTAAAGATGTCTTTATTTGTAAAGAAATGTTTTGAATGAAGTTCATGAATTCAGATGGATCTCTATTACAATCCCCAAAGAGTGCACTTTAAGTTAATAATTACTTCTATGTGTAGAAATCTTAATTTAGAATTGAATCACTTGTTTATTTTTCAACAAGTTTTTAGTTATTTTTTAAATCCTTTTTTTCCAAATAGTTCAAGAGAGACCACTACAAATGAGCAATATTGTGCACTGTTATGCAATTTAATAAATCAGAAACTGATGACAAAGTGCTGTATTTTACTTCGTTATCTCTTTTTTTCAACCAAAAATGCTTTGTTCTGTTTAGGGGGTACTTGAATTAAAAAAATTTTCACAGGGGGTACATCACTGAAAAAAGTTTGAGAATCACTGAGTTAGCAGGTTAATCTTAAATTGGGTCCGGTCAAGTGTCTTGCTCAAGGACACTACGGCGTCGACGAGGTTGGGAGAAGGTGGGGATTGAACCAGGAACCCTCAGGTTGCTGACACAGCAACTCTCCCAACTCTTCATTATTGTCATTCCTGGTAGTCACAGTCATGTCATCCGGATGTGCACATTTAGATATCTGTACTAAATAAAATGGCTACCCACCACGCAGTCTGATAGTTTATATATCAATGATGAAATATTAACATTGCAACACATGCCAATACGGCCTTTTTAGTTTACTAAATTACAATTTTAAATTTCCCAGGAGTTTCGTCTTGAAAAGGTAGTGTAATGATGACGTCACGGGTTTTAGGGAAGTATGAGCGCTGCACACACACACAGCTAAAAGTCGTCTACTTTAACGGCATAATTACTCAGTATTTTGGAGATCTGTGTTGCTGAATCTTTTGCAATTTGTTCAATTAATATTGGAGAAGTCCCAGTAGAAAGATGGAGTCGGGAAGCTTTAGCCTTTAGCCACACAAACACACGGTGATTCCTTTTTTAAAATTCCTGGGGGTGAAACTTTCCTATGGATCAGAGCGGTCAACCGAACATGGATCCCTACCAAATGTCAACCAGCAGGTTTCGGTGAGAAAATTGTGGTTAAAAAGTCAGTTCTTACCGGAGAAAAGCTGAGCTTGTGCCGTCCATAGCTGCACGTCGACTCCCCTGAGACACTGCGCGTCAAGACACCCGTGCAGACACCCTTCTGACTATCAGGTAATATTTAACTCACTAAAACACTAGCAACACAATAGAAAGATAAGGGATCTCCCAGAATTATCCTAGTAAATGTCTCCAAAAACATCGGAATCCGTCCCAATGCAATCGCGTTTTTTTTTACTTATTTTTTGTAATCTTTTTTTTTTTCTAGTCCGCCGCTATCAATATCCTCAAACACAAATCTTTCATCCTCGCTCAAATTAATGGGGAAATTGTCGTTTTCTCGGTCTGAATAGCACTTTTTGTTGGAGGCTCCCATTAAAAACAATGTGAATATGTGAGGAGCCCCCACACTTGTGACGTCATCGTCTGCGACTTCCGGTAAAGGCACGGCTTTTCTCTTAACACCAAAAGTTGCGAACTTTATCGTGGATGTTCTCTACTAAATCCTTTCCGCAAAAATGTGGCAATATCGTGAAATGATCAAGTATTACACATAGAATGGACCTAAATAAGAAAATCTCATTTCAGTAGGCCTTTAATAGTTCAATGAACAAATAATGTTTTTTCCCCCTTTTTTTTCCTGATTGTCGAACTTGACCACTTGTCCCCGGTTGTGTCCCAAGGTTTACACACAGCACTGTATGATTTTAAATGGGACTGACTTTTTTTTTTTCGCACATGCGAGCCATGCTGGAACTTGCACCTTGCCCTCTCTGTAATGGCTAGGCATCCCCCAGGGTGGTAACAATGTGGTCAGCAGCGGGTTAAATCATTGCTGCAGCAACATCAGTGGCGGAACGAGGACGTCGCCACGGAGTAAATGCCGTTTCCCGAGCAGCAGGCGAGAAGCGGAGCTTTTCATGCTATTTCTGCCATATTATCAAGATGGCAGGGCAATGTTTTTGTCAGGCTTTCCCGGCAGCCACACATGCTGCGGTACTGACGGTTGTAATCTTTTCTTGTTCTCTGGATGTCTGCCATGTTTGCAGGGGCTTGGCACATTTTCATCAAGGCCAGTGTTTTGTTTAGTGATAATCTTAGCCTGGAAATAAGTTATCGAATGCGTAACTCCATGCATTCAACCTCATAGTGCACATCAGTACAAAAAGTGTATTGAAGCAAAGAATTTCCAAATCCGTTGAGCAATGCTCGGACTTTTCCGTGATGTGAAGTCAAGTACGAGCCACGGCACGGCAAATCCCAGCTGGTTGCCTGGCATTTTCTCTTCATCATTTGTCACCTGGGGAACTGCATACAGCTCGGAACCCTGAGCTTGTGACCAGAGGTACGGAGAGAAAGTGAAAGGACAAAGAGAGCGAGAGAGAGAGAGGGAGGGTGGGGATTAAACTTTCATGAGCTGGGTGTTGGCAACCACAATCAAAATGCAAAGATTGAACTTTTCTCCGGGATCCGGCATGGAGAGACCAGAGTAGGGAGCGCCTGAAGGTCTGTGAGAATAGCAGAGTGGAAGTTTGAAAGAATCATAGATGTGGCCTGGATATGAGCGGACCTTTTCCAGCTCACCTTGGTATTGTGAACGGGCTTCGATCTCCCCTCACTCTCAATGGAAGACATTTTATCTCGTTTTATCACATTCAACACAGGGAGCTCAAAGGATTTGATATGCCAAATATGTCCCGTGTGTCACACCTGGGTGAAGCCAGGTTTCAGGTCTTGTCACTTCCTGTTTTATTTTGAAAGGCGAAGTCTCCTTCTCGTTTCAGATCACTTGCCTTTCCTGTGTGTCATCGTTTGTCCTGATTGATTTCCTTTTGCATCCTCGGGAGAGCTTTGTTTGTAACTCTTTCAGGTAAGGTTAATACCATTTTTTTAGATTAGCGCGAAGGTCCCATGCGGCTCTTTAGCGCCGCCCTAATGGCTCCCTGGATCTCTTTCAGAGATGTGTGAAAATGGAAAAAGATTCAGAAAAAATATATATACTTTGTTTTAATATATTTTCTGTGGGAGAACGATCATGACACAAACCGTCCTATATAGCTCGGTTGGTAGAGTGGCCGTGCCAGCAACTTGAGGGTTCCAGGTTCGATCCCCGCTTCCGCCATCCTACTCACTACCGTTGTGTCCTTGGGCAAGACACTTTACCCACCTGCTCCCAGTGCCACTCACACTGGTTTAAATGTAACTTAGATATTGCGTTTCACTATGTAAAAGTGATTTCAGTCACTTGAGAAAAAGCGCTATATAAATATAATTCACTTCACTTCACTTCCTAATTGTTAGAAATCCCACTGTTTATGTTACAACAGTGCGGTACGCCAGCTGCACTGAAGCAGACAAACAGGCGATTCAGAGGGTAATAAAGTCTGCACTAAAAATCATCGGCTGTCCCCTGCCCTCCCTGAAGGATTTACACAACTCCGTTGCCTCAACAGAGCAAAAAACATTACCAAGGACAACACACACCCTGGCTTCCACCTGTTCGACTTGCTACCATCAGGCAGGCGCTACAGGTGCATCAGAGCCAGAACAAACAGGCTCAGAGACAGCTTCTTTCCCAACGCTGTCACCATGTTGAACTCTAACTTATAATAATAATAATTCACCCCTATACAATATCATGCCCTAATACCCTACTGTGCAATACTACCCTTCGAGTGCAATACGTACGACACTGATTGTTATTTATTACTTCGGTACTCTTGTCTTGTTCTGTATATCGTACAGTATTTTGTATCTTGTACTTCTATAGTGTTTTGTATATTGTACAGGATTGCTTATTATTTTTATTGGATAGTAGTCTGTTTATTTCAATTGTTAGTTTTTCCTTTTTACCTCTTATGTCATTTAGTTCACCGCATATATGTTCCCACTACCGCACCCTAAGTTGGAGTCTTTAATCTCGTTATATGCAAATATGATGACAATGAAGTTCATTCTATTCATTCTATTCTATTCTATACATGCTTCACCGATGAGACAATTTGGCAGGCTCCTTTTTGTCCTACTAATTTCAGCGATCCCTGAACTCATCGTAGTTTGTTTACATGTACAACTATCGCCGACGCTGCCACAGAAAGACGTTTTTTATGCCACTCTTTCTTTGTCTCATGTTGTCCACCAAATGTTTTATGCTGTGTGTGAGTGCACAAAAGTGAACTTTGTTGATTTTATTGATTTGCTGGAGTGCTTATTAGGCAAATGTGGTCAATCTATGACTGCAAGCTAATCAATGCTAACATACTATGTAGGCTAACTGCATGTATATATTGCATCATTATGCCTTGTTTGTGGGTATATTTGAGCTCATTAAATTTCCTTTAATTATGTCCTCTGTGTATTTAATTTGTACTTACATGTCTCATGCCACGATATACTGTATGTATGTAATATTGGCTGCATTTCTCATAGTAGTGCGCCATGTTGTTCCAGACCAGAGCAAACGCTATCCAGCTTGCAAAGATTGTAATACATCCATTAGAAGAAGACAGCCTGCCGTTTCCGTATACTTGGACACACACATCTACAGTATACCATTGGCCATTCTAAGACAGTCATTTCCAGAAGTTATCTCATCCTGTGAGACATTGGAAATCATTAGTAACATGGAGATTCCACGTTACTAATGATTTCCAATGTTGCAAAAATGTGTAGAATAAAAATATAAAATACAACATTTCTGTCAACGAAGATGTGCGTCAGCCTTTGATAGTGGGCTAAAATAGCTAATATAGATAGATGCTCAGAATCAGAATCAGAAATACTTTATTAATCCCTGAGGGGAAGGGAAATTAAAATTTTCAAGATCAAACAAACATTACAGGGAGGCAGAACATGATTGCTGACGGCTCTGAAAACTTCCGATGGCCCTTACAAAAAACAGGTAAACAATGGGGGGTGGGATTTAAAAAAAAAAAAAAAATCGGTTTAAGCCTGGGCCCCTGAAGAGGGGGTCAAGACTAAGGTAAAAACAACTCATAGCAAAAGCACACATCCCTCTTACATGTGTGTAAGAGGGAAACATCAAAGAACAAAAAAGAAAAATTATAGACATTAAAAGAGCAGAGCTGATGCAACCAGCCACTTCTACACACAGCTATGAATAAAAAGTTAAAGAAAAATATACACTCAGCGGTGTTCCACGCCATCGTCTGCTGGGCTGGGGAGAGCATGGCCAGAGAGAGGAGCAGACCCAACAAAGCAAACACCCTCTTGTTGCCTTTATTACAACACTTATATATATGGCTTTAATTTTTTTGCGGCTTCAGACAGATTTTTGGTATTTTTGGTCCAATATGGCTCTTTCAACATTTTGGGTTGCCAACCCCTGGGTTAGTGTAGCTTAGTCCTAAGTCTCTTCTTTGTTTGTCTGCGTGGTATCGCCTCCTTTACAGTGCCTTTTGTTGTATTTTGTAGTTTTATTTCTTAGAACCTTTTTCTCACCGTAGCTGGAGCATTTTGAGTTTGTCAGTAAGTTTGTAAATGTATTAGGTAGGTTGGATCTGTTTTAATAGGCTGTTTTGTTCCTCCCGTTTCGGACCGCTTCTCTTTTCACAATAAAGGACTGTTTCCAAAAACTGCACTTGTGTTCAGAGTCCAATTCTGGTCGTGACAATATTCACCTGATGTTACATCCGGCTCATTAAATATGCGAGACTCGAAGTGGTGGTCAAGTGGTGGACCCGTTCAAATTTCGAAAAGGATGTATGTTTCTTCAGAGTTCCTTAAGAGGTAACTAAGAAAGAGTGCAGAATTTTATGAAGCGACCACAAGAAACCCAAACTTTTTTAAAGGTTTGTTTGAAATTTAGAGTCTCACGTTTAAATGTTTTCTTGATATTATTTGTGTAACAGTACAGTGGGAGAATGAGATGGCACGGAGGCAGGGACGTCGTTAGCTTGCAGCGTCTTTATTGAAATATATATATATGAAGTGTGTGATTAATCCAAATGTATAAGGTGTGACTATGTGTAGCGATTATATGAGGAGTGCTACCAGCTGGGTGTTGAGATTGGTGCGGAAGTACAGAAAGGGCAAGGCAGGCTCAGAGGTCCAGGGATAGGCAGGAGGTCAGAGGCTGGAGCAGGGCGTCGCTGGCGTGTGGTCGAGATCCAGGAAGGCAGTAAAAAGTCCAGAGGGGATGCAGGGAGACGAGACACACAGCTCGAAACCAGGGGATGACGAAGGGCTGCTGGATGGCAACACAGGACAAGACACAATGAGCAAACGGAGGAGAAACACAAAGAGCGAGGAAGCACATGAGCAAGGAAGCGAGAGACGTGTAAGGCTTACTGTACAGGCACAAGTAGCTACGTTCTGGCACTGGAACGCAGGACACGCTGGCTTACGAAGGCAGGAGTCTCATCAGCGTCAGGTGTGTTGATTGCAGAATGATTGAGGAGAGGAACGCCCATGGGCATGTCCCTAAGGCGCGCATAGCAGAGTGAGAGGCGGCAAGTGTTTGAACTGTAAAAATTTGCATTTCATCTTGTTTCTGAGTTCTTTTGAAACACATTTGCTATGAGTGTTTCGATAACCAACCAAATTTGTACATCTAAATAAAATAAATCAAAGGTGAGCAAAACCCAATAGAGGTAAGTTGTTGTTTTTTTAACCAAAGGCAGCAATCAAAAATGAAGCTTTCAGCAAATACACAATGTTGAGCTCTGTAGTCGTATTTTGATAAAAACGGGGAAATCTGCACACATTTTCATAACGACGCGTGCAGAACCAACAAGGCAAAATGGCCAAAACTAAGCAGGCCATAGAGTTACAATCAGCTGTGATCACTTGCAATCACGTCTTTCACAACCAGCCAGGTCTTCAGAGGTGTCTCTTGAGTATCTTTGAGTGGTTGACATAATGGGAAGATGAAAAACAGTGAATCAACGTTGTCAAGTGCTACTTGCAGTTTTGTTCACATGGACATATCCTTGCAAGGATAAATCATGACATGCAACCTTACCTGAGCAGAAGCAATGCAGGATTTGTACGGGAGACTCTTACTACCACTTTCCTTGACCCAGCCACACGCAAATACGTTTTAGACCGCCATACTTTTACATGTTTTCATCTGTTTTGCCGTGTAGAATGACGTCTGAAACACCAGATAGGTCGACATGTCTGGGAAGGCAATCGACGGATAATCCTTGATATCACTCGACAAACAATTTTTTGATAACATGTTGGGATGTATTCTATTGCATTTACCGTATTTTCTGCACCGAATTATAAGGCGCACTGCCGATGATTGATCTACTTTTGATTTTTTTTTTCATATATAAGGCCCACCGGATTATAGGGCGCATTAAAGGAGTCATATTATTATTATTTTTTTTTATAAATGTAAAACACTTCCTTGTGGTTTACATAACATGTAATGGTGGTTCTTTACTCAAAATGTTGCATTGATGATTTTTTACAGATCATCTTCAAGCTGCTTTCTGACAGTCGCTTTAGGATGCGTCATTTTGTGGGTGGTCTTAGTTACAAAGGTTTACCCTCGGCAGCGTTTTCTCCCCGTTATATTTTTTGTAGCGGTGTAGCATGCAAGGACAGGAGTGGAATAAGTGTCAAAAGATGAAGTTACTGTTTTAATGACATTTAAACTTTACTTCAATCAATTATGGAGCAGCATCTCCTCATCCGGAAACAACAACACCAGAAATGTGTCCCGTGAAAAACTGTCCGACCGGAACTCCAATGACTAAAGTTCCTTGGGTGAATAATGGAAACTCACTACGCCGGTATGTTTTAGCGCTTTCATGGCAAGTTTACTGACAGATATACTGTAAGTAAGAATTTTAAACGTTTTATTAAAAATGACAACAGTGGAGGATGAATGTTTAATAACAAGAAGATAGAGAAAAAGAAGAAGCTTATCGACTACGGTTTCAACACGGACTACAAAGGCGGACACGCGCAATTTTTCAGGATTTAGGCAGATCCCAAGTACGGATCAGCAGATACCATAAGGTAATAAAATAGTTGCTTTTGCATAATATTGCAAAACAAAACGCCAGATAATGTCTTACCTTATACACACATCACAATAATAATTGTATGTTTAATGTGCCGACAATCCATCAAGCCGTGCAGCTTCATAGCTTACCAAAGTCGTACCAAAACATTTTGACATATTTTTGAGCGCCGTGTGTAATGTTCTATATTTTCAATGGAACATTTGAAATGTTGGTGTTATTTATTTGAGACCCATCATAGTGCAGTCTGCACATAATTTCTAATGTTTGACTCCCATCTACTGGTCACACTTATCATTAAACCATGTAAAAAAAAAAATAGCTTTGAGGTGGCTATGCTAAACCAAAATTCGATTTTAGGTGTGCCTTATAGTCCAAAAATTACGATAGTTTGATTTTTTTTGCTCATATCTGCTGAGTGTGAATGTTGTCTGTCTATCTGTGTTGGCCCTGCGATGAGGTGACGACTTGTCCAGGGTGTACACCGCCTTCTGCCCCATTGTAGCTGAGATAGGCGCCAGCGCCCTCCGAGACCCCAAAGGGAATAAGCGGTAGAAAATGGATGGATGGATGCTTTTAGCTGTAAGGTCTTGGCCCATTCCAGATAGTTTGCACAATGTTTGTTGTACTGTAGCCATATTGGTTGGGTTGACCACCACTTTGTTCACCGTAGAAGAAGAACAGTCGCTTGAGTAAATACAAAGAATACATTTGTATCTCCATGAACACACAGACACACACACACACACTGGACATACACACATACACATTACTTGGCTCCATTGTTCTCCCTCCCTGCATTATTTTCCCTCTTTCAAAAAATGTGCAGTGCAATATTATGATGGATGGGTGGTCTTTGAAGACAAAGCGACCCCCCACTGTTTGATGGGTTTGTTCACCTGGGCTGTAGACAAACACTGGGCATGGTGTTAAAGTGCATCCGGCAGTGGAGGCTCCTCTATGGGGTCTTGGGGCACTAAGAGGTTAAACCCTCTACTACTGTCAACCCAGGTGGCCCTTGGCAAAGGCCTAGTACCTGACTGCCCCCTAGCCAGGGATACGGTGAAGACCTCAACGGGGGAGCAGGCAATAGACAGTAGATTTAAGAACTACCACAAAGGCTGCGATGGCGGAAGAAGGCTGCAGCAGAAAAGGGTCCCCAGTCGTCTTGGACTCCATGCCAATGGACCCTGACCCGTTTCTGTCAAGGATCGTGTGGTCACGCACAGGCATCCTCCATAAAGGGATACACCCTTACCAGAAGAATCGTCATACTCGTTCGTTAGACCGCCGATGATGAGACAAACAGCTGGGAGCAATGCTTGGTTTTGAGTCCGCAATCAAATATACTTTTGTTTTGTAGCAAATACACAAAAACAGGTATCCAGTGGTAAAAAAGAGCTGGTTTTCTACAATGAGACCCCTTTAATGTACAGTGGCAACTCGCCTTTCATTACATAATCTGTCCAAAATGTCTCATGATGTGTATTTCTGTTCTTGTCATATTCGTTCCTCAACTTTCGCTAGTTTTTTTGCCACTTGTCCCAGCTTTTTTAAAACGTGTTCCAAATGAGCTAATATTTGCAAAAATAATAAAGTTTTCCAGTTTGAACGTTAAGTATCTTGTCTTTGCAGTCCATTCAATTGAATATAGGTTGAAAAGGAATTGCAAATCTCTGTATTTAGTATTTATTTTCGATTTACCAAAGGTGCCATTTTCACCGGTTTTGGGTTTTGTACATTGTCAAATGTTGTAAGCTAAAGTCACCGCAGTTTTTTTCCCCCAGACACGGATGGAAATAGAGCAAAAGACCTAGCAAATGGCATAGCTCGGTTGGTAGAGTGGCCGTGTCAGCAACTTGAGGGTTGCAGGTTCGATTCCCGCTTGTGCCATCCTAGTCACTGCCGTTGTGTCCTTGGGCAAGACACTTTACCCACCTGCTCCCAGTGCCACCCACACTGGTTTAAATGTAACTTAGATATTGGGTGTCACTATGTAAAGCGCTTTGAGTCACTTGAGAAAAGCGCTATATAAATATAATTCACTTCACTTCACCTACATGCATGGAAACACAATCCAGGTTTAAACTAAATATGCCAAAAAACATTTTAACTCAGAAAATGTATGGGTACTCACCACTAAAGATAATAATAATGAAATGTCATTGCCAGAACAAATAGATAGCATCAGAGTCTGATCATGTAACAAAAAAAAGCACATAAAATTCAAATTTACAAGTGCATTTTCACTCGATTAGATACATACAGAAGGTATGAATAAAACATTGCATTATGTTTAGGCATGAGTAAAGCTTTGTACTCCAAATGTATTATTTATGAGACTCATGTGGAGAAATACATTATTTACTATAAAAAATATTTATTCATAAAACTTCTGCACTGGAGAAAACACTTGCTTTTATTACAGTTGCACTCATTTTTGTCTGACCTGTGGCTGCAGCCAAAGCATCATCATTGTGGTGAATGCTGATGTTCGAAAAACATTTGAAAAACAAAAATGGTGAAAACTTCAAATCCTGTACAAAGACGTTCATGCATCTTTGTATGTAAATGTATCCCCGGCCAGATTCCGTCACATAAATAGTTACACAGGTAGCGGAATTGCCTGGGGTTTTCCTTGAACCTTTCCTCTTAACCTTGATGTTCTCTCCAATTCCCAAACATCTGCTTAATACGTGTAGCCCTGAGCATTCGCTTCCTCCTGACAAGAGAAAGAAAGAGAGATGGGCATCAGGGAGAGAAGAGAGAGAGAGAGTATAGCATTGGGGGAAGTCAGGTATCTCCAGAGACCATGATTAGTATTCACAAGCCCAGCTGGTAGCCTGATAACCCTGCTGTGGAAGGCCTGCTTAAAACGACTTTATGTAGTAATTTTAGCATAGAACAACCGTTGGTACACTTCGACCCGCTCCATTATATCAGTGAACCGGGCAAGATAAAGTAGCATTTTTTTACAGTAGAGGTTTGTCCAAATCAGAGGTGTCAAAGTTACGGCCCGCGAACAGGTTTTATCCGGCCTCCGGGATGAGTTTGCTAAGTATAAAAATGAGCCGAAATTATTGAATGAAAGAAACTGCAGATATAAATGCGCCCACTAGATGCCACAATAGCAATTCTTTGTATCTTTGTAGATCATGCGTTTGTTACGTCTCGCCTCGATTACTGTAACGTATTATTTTCGGGTCTCCCCATGTCTAGCATTAAAAGATTACAGTTGGTACAAAATGCGGCTGCTAGACTTTTGACAAGAACAAGAAAGTCTGATCATATTACGCCTGTACTGGCTCACCTGCACTGGCTTCCTGTGCACTTAAGATGTGACTTTAAGGTTTTACTACTTACGTATAAAATACTACACGGTCTAGCTCCAGCCTATCTTGCCGATTGTATTGTACCGTATGTCCCGGCAAGAAATCTGCGTTCAAAAGACTCCGGCTTACTAGTGATTCCTAGAGCCCAAAAAAAGTCTGCGGGCTATAGAGCGGTTTCCGTTCGGGCTCCAGTACTCTGGAATGCCCTCCCGGTAACAGTTCGAGATGCTACCTCAGTAGAAGCATTTAAGTCTCACCTTAAAACTTATCTGTATACTCTAGCCTTTAAATAGACCTCCTTTTTAGACCAGTTGATCTGCCGCTTCTTTTCTTTCTCCTATGTCCCCCCCTCCCTTGTGGAGGGGGTCCGGTCCGATGACCATGGATGAAGTACTAGCTGTCCAGAGTCGAGACCCAGGATGGACCGCTCGTCGGGACCCAGGATGGACCGCTCGCCTGTATCGGTTGGGGACATCTCTACGCTGCTGAGCCGCTTGAGATGGTTTCCTGTGGACGGGACTCTCGCTGCTGTCTTGGATCCGCTTGAACTGAACTCTCGTGGCTGTGTTGGAGCCACTATGGATTGAACTTTCACAGTATCGTGTTAGAACCGCTCGACATCCATTGCTTTCGGTCCCCTAGAGGGGGGGGGGTTGCTCACATCTGAGGTCCTCTCCAAGGTTTCTCATAGTCAGCATTGTCACTGGCGTCCCACTGGGTGTGAGTTTTCCTTGCCCTTTTGTGGGTTCTTCCGAGGATGTTGTAGTCGTAATGATTTGTGCAGTCCTTTGAGACATTTGTGATTTGGGGCTACATAAATAAACATTGATTGATTGATTGATATGTAAAAAATAATAAAATAAACCACATGATGTTAGTGCACCATTGTCCATCTTGATAGATGGACAATGGACACCAATGAGTTGACTGATGATCATTATCACATTATTTATTCATCCATCCATCTATTTTATACCGCTGGTCCCATTCAGAAAGCCCATTCAGAAAGTATAAATAACAACAAATAAAGATAGAAAACTATAAACCGCAACATGTAAGTGGAAAACTGCGATGAGATGGCGACATGTCCAGGGTGTACGGCGCCTTCCGCCCGATTGTAGCTGAGATAGGCACCAGCGCCCCCCACGACCCCAAAGGGAATAAGCGGTAGAAAATGGATGGATGGATGTAAGTGGAACAAAAAAATAACATTATGATTTGTTCATTTTCAGAAAGTGTTTGTTCTATTTTCAAACAAAGAGAACAATCTGAAGTTGTCTTTATTTTTGTCAGGCTTGGTCAAAAGATAGGACTCAGATGCAAAGTAGGGATTAATTTGACAGGCTTTTGTTTTGAAAGCTTCCTTTTACCTCCAGAGTCAGGGCAATTCAATATAGGCTATAACTAAACTCGTCGGCGAAAAAGGTTCCACAAAAGGGAACAACCGAATATCACTCCGAAAGGAGGAAAACACAAAAAAAATAACAAACTATACTTGGCGCCGAATATTCTCCAACGGGAGGGAGAAACAATGGCGATGAAACTTCTACACTGACTTGAATCTAAAAAACGTTTAACAAAAAATGTCACTCCAAAACTTGAGGGAAAGGAAGAACTGTAAGAAAAACTGAAAACTTTGGCTGTAAAACTAAATAAAGTATAATAACTCTGCTGAGGTTGAGAAAAAGAAAACTCAAAATATCAAAGAAGGAATTCAGGATCAAGGTATTCAAACACGAGACGAGGCAAGGCATGGACAGGAGGCTAGAGAGGCACGAATAAATGAAACAATCTGGCACAGAACAAAGGGAGGTGTGGGCTTATAAGACACATGAGGGTAATGGGGAACAAGTGGAAACAATCAGGGGTCAGGGATGACGTCAGACTGATGACACAAAAGGAAGGGCGAGTGACCTGAAACGAGAGGAGTTACTTTTCAGAGTAAATCATGCAATTCAGAAGACAGAAGAAACCAAGAAAATACATCCCTCGCCGCGGTGTGACAACGTTTAAGTTATCTTGCCATGATTTTACCAGTCCGGCCCACTTGGGCGTGGAGTTAGTTTGACACCCCTGCTCTAAATACGTGTGCAAATCCCGTTTCCATGTGAGTTGGGAAATTGTGTTAGATGTAAATATAAACGGAAAACAATGATTTGCATATCATTTTCAACCCATATTCAGTTGAATGCACTACAAAGACAACATAGTTGATGTTCAAACTGAAAAACTTTTTTTTTTTTTTTTTTTTTCAAATAATCATTAACTTTTTAATTTGATGCCAGCAACATGTGACAAATAAGTTGGGAAAGATGGCAATAAATTCTGATAAAGTTGAGGAATGCTCATCAAACATTTATTTGGAACATCCCACAAGTGTGCAAGCTAATTGGGAACAGGTGGGTGCCATGATTGTGTATAAAAGTAGATTCCATTAAATGCTCAGTCACTCACAAACAAGGATGGGGCGAGGGTCACCACTTTGTCAACAAATGCGTGAGCAAATTAATGAACAGTTTAAGAAAAACCTTTCTCAACCAGCTATTGCAAGGAATTTTGGGATTTCACCGTCTACGGTCAGTAATATCCTCAAAGGGCTCAGAGAATCTGGAGAAATCACTCCACGTGAGCAGGCAGTACTGCATCAACAAGCGACATCAGTTTGTAAAGGATATTACCACACGGGCTCAGGAACACTTTAGAAACCCACTGTCAGTAAATACAGTTGGTCGCTACATCTGTAAGTGCAAGTTCAAACTCTACTATGCAAGGCGAAAACTGTTATTCAACAACGCCCAGAAACACAGTCGGCTTCGCTGGGCCTGAGCTCATCTAAAACGGACTGATACAAAGTGGAAAAGTGTTCTGTGTTCTGACGAGTCCTCATTTCAAATTGTTTTTGGAAACTGTGGACGTGGTGTCCTCCGGACCAAAGAGGAAAAGAACCATCCGGATTGTTATAGGCGCAAAGTTGAAAAGCCAGCATCTGGGGGTGTATTAGTGCCCAAGGCATGGGTAACTTACACATCTGTGAAGGCACCATTAATGCTGAAAGGTACATACAGGTTTTGGAGCAACATATGTTGTCATCCAAGCAACGTTACCAGGGACTTTTACCACAGTATTGCCAATTGTTTTGTTGTTCTTATAAGATGACTTTTGTCATCATTTTGCCAAGGCAAATTTAAAATGATATTATTACTATAATATTGCCAACATTGTAAAGTTTTCTTATAACATTGTGACTTTTCTCGAGTAAAAGTACAGGTCTTTTCATATAATTGCAAACATTTTAAGCTTTTCTTGTAAAATTGATACTGTTGAGTAAAATTCCAACTTTTATCATAACATCGCACAAATACTCAGTTTTCCTTTTATAATTTTGACTTGCGTTGAGTAAAATCTCAACTTTTATTATAATATTGTCAAAATTCCAAGTTTTTCTTGTGAAAGTGTGACCTTTTGATTGTGAAATTCCAACTCGATTTTCACAACTGGCTTTTTTATATTTGCATAATATGTTTATATTTTTAATGTTGTAAACAGTAAGCTTTATATATCTAGAAAGGTTGGTCCTAAAGGAAGAGGTTTTTTTCGGAGGTCTCCAGAAGGAAACAAATCCCATTGTGTGTGTTTCTGTGTGTGTGTGCATGCGTGTGTGTGTGTGTGTGTGTGTGTGTGTGTGTGTGTGTGTGTGTGTGTGTGTGTGTGTGTGTGTGTGTGTGTGTGTGTGTGTGTGTGTGTGTGTGTGTGTTCTTGTATTTCCACCCTTCATGAGACATCAACAAGGAAAGGTACCGTCCATATGAGGACCGGTGAACAAGTTAGGACATAAATCATGGTCCCAATACGGAAATCCATCGCATCTAATAGAGAATGTCTCATTTGCACCCCTGTTGGTGAAATCCATTACAATTAGGGTGGTCCCAAAAAGGATGGATTTTTTCAATTGAATGTGTGTCGGTTTTAAAAGTGCTCCCCCTCTGGTCAATATATGAAATAAGTGTGTGTAAAAAATTGAAGTGCTCCCCGTCTGGTCAACATATGAAATAACAAGTGTGTGCAAGATATTGAAATGCACCCCCTTTGGCCAAAATTATTTACAAAAAAAATAACAAATACAAATGTATATAAAGACATACTGTAATAAGTTGAAGTAAAAAATGAAAATTAAACACCAATTACAAACCAAAAATAAAAAACATTTTTAAAATTTGCTAAAAGTAGTCTTTTTCATACAATGCATCAACTTTTTTCTTATAGAATTGGGGGGAAACATTCTCATATTCTTCCTATTTCAGTAATGTTGCATTATTGTCTTGTAAAATTATTACTTCTTTATGTAAAATTATGACTTTTTGATGCAAAATGGTGACATTTGTCATATAAAATTCTGACTTTTACCACAGTATTGCCAATTGTTTTGTTGTTCTTATAAAATGACTTTTGTCATCATTTTGCCAAGTCAAATTTAAAATAATATTATTTTTATAATATTGCCAACATTGGAAAGTTTTCTTATAACATTGTGACTTTTCTCGAGTAAAAGTACAGGTATTTTCATATAATTGCAAACATTTTAAGCTTTTCTTGTAAAATTGATACTGTTGAGTAAAATTCCAACTTTTATCATAACATCGCACAAATACTCAGTTTTCCTTTTATAATGTTGACTTGCGTTGAGTAAAATCTCAACTTTTATTATAATGTCAAAATTCCAAGTTTTTCTTGTGAAAGTGTGACCTTTTTATTGTGAAATTCCAACTCGATTTTCACAACTGGCTTTTTTATATTTGCATAGTATGTTTATATTTTTAATGTTGTAAACAGTAAGCTTTATATATCTGGAAAGGGTGGTCCTAAAGGAAGAGGTTTTTTTCAGAGGTCTCCAGAAGGAAACAAATACAATTGTGTGTGTGTGTGAGTGTGCGTGTGTGTGTGTGCATGTGTGTGTGCGTGCGTGTGTGTGCATGTGTGTGTGTGTGTGTGTGTGTGTGTGTGTGTGTGTGTGTGTGTGTGCGTGCGTGCGTGTGCGTGTGTGCGTGTGTGTGTGTGTCTGTTTGTGTGTGTTCTTGTATTTCCACCCTTCTTGAGACATCAACAAGGAAAGGTACCGTCCATAAGTTAGGACATAAATCATGTTCCCAATACGGAAAACCATCGCATCTAGTAGAGAATGTCTCATCTGTACCCCTGGTGGTGAAATCCATCAAAATTAGGGTGGTCCCAAAAATAATGGATTTGCGTGGGTTCCCTCCGGGTACTCCGGCTTCCTCCCACTTCCAAAGACATGCACCTGGGGATAGGTTGATTGGCAACACTAAATTGGCCCTAGTGTGTGAATGTGAGTGTGAATGTAGTCTGTCTATCTGTGTTGGCCCTGCGATGAGGTGGCGACTTGTCCAGGGTGTACCCCGCCTTCCGCCCGATTGTAGCTGAGATAGGCGCCAGCGCCCCCCGCTACCCCAAAAGGGAATAAGCGGTAGAAAATGGATGGATGGATGGATGTGTGTCGGTTTTAAAAGTGCTCCCCCTCTGGTCAACATATGAAATAACAAGTGTGTGTAAGAATTTGAAATGCGCCCTTTTGGGCCAAAATTAATTACAAAAAAATAACTAATAAAAATGTATACAAAGACATACTGTAATAACTTGATGTAAATAATGATGATTAAACACTAATTACCAACAAATAAAAAAATACTAAAAACAGTCTTTCTTACAATGGGTCAACTTTTTTCTTATAAAATTGGGGGAAAATTATGATATTCTTTCTATTTCAGTAATGTTGCATTCTTTTCTCATAAAATTATTACTTTTTTATGTGAAATTATGACTTTTTGATGCAAAATGGTGACATTTGTCACATAAAATTCTGTTGTTCTTGTAAAATGACTTCTGTCATCATTTTGTTAAGTAAAATTTCCGACTATTATTATCATATTGCCAACATTGGAAAGTTTTCTTGTAACATTGTGACTTTTGTCGAGTAAAATTATAGGTCTTTTCATAAAATTGCCAAAATGTTAAGCTTTTCTTGTAACATTTTGACTGTTATTGACTAAAATTCCAACTTGTATCATAACATTGCACAAATAATCAGTTTTCCTTTTAAAATGTTGACTTGCTTTGAGTAAAATTACAACTTTTATTGTAGTACTACAAAAATTCTAAGTTTTTCTGGTGAAATTGTGACCTTTTGATTGTGACATTGCAAATCACTTTTCACACAAGGCTTTTTTATATTTGCAGAGTGTGTTTATATTATTAATGTTGTAAATACAAATCTTTATATATCTAGAAAGGGTGGTCCTAAAGAGGTAGTTATTTTTCGGCGGTCTATACAGTACAATATTGTGTGTGTGTGTGTGTGTGTGTGTGTGTGTGTGTGTGTGTGTGTGTGTGTGTGTGTGTGTGTGTGTGTGTGTGTGGAGTCAGAGGTTATTGCTGAGGGCAGAAAATCAAAGAGAAGCGAAAACAATACCAGCGATTGTCTCCATTCGCTCCCTTGATGCTTCTCAGAGATAATCTGTGCTGCGTCGTCATCTTTTCATGTAATTTGCTTCCATTTTTTCCCCCATCTCCAGACAGTCTTGTATTTCCTGTGTTTAATAATGGCATATTATCACTGGGCCCTTTTTTTTTGTCAGGCTTAAAATCCCGACTGCCTCTTCTTTCTTGTGCTTTTGCAAACTGCAAGAGCTTGCTTTTTTTGTTTGTAACTTAAAACAGTGCCCACAGTAAACACGATTAACTGTGACTTGCTCCCAAAATTCACACACGCACTCACAATGGAAGAGATACAAACCTGGTAGAACACTTTAAAAGCGTCCATGTTTGGGTGAGGACACCTTGTAAGAACAAATTCAGGAGTTGATGGGCAAATGCTGGGTCCCCACATGTCCTCACCTGACTCAATGAGGTTCTGCTGGTGTCCACCCATTTGTGTCTTCCCTTTGAATGTCCATTACAGGCTCTCTGGTTTCACACTACATTGCCCCTCATACTTTTTATACTTCATTTGATCAAGTAAAAGTCACATCTGTTTATCTGGGGCAAAGGTGAAGTATGTCTGCCAAAGTGAACATTTTAGTAGTGAGTTTGGGCAGAAATGGAGATTGATCGCACATCCTTTACATGCATTAGAAAAACAAAAATTAAACAACTGTTGTGTGTACAGGAGGAGGGACGGCACATACGACAGGGGGGCATTAATAAGCTCTATTTATTATTATATATGCTCTATATATATATAAAAAAAATCACATGATACTATAAAATAAACAAGGGAATGGAGTGTGACTAAATCCAACAGTGAATGGTGTGTGACTATTTGTGGGAATTAATTGCTGAGTGTTACCGGAGTGTTGAGCAAGAGGCAAGTACAAAAGGGGCTGGGCAGGCTTGTAGATCTGAGAGACGGGCAGGAAGTTAGGGCCGATAGAGAGGCGTCGATGGTCCGTGGCCAAGCGGGACGTCGAAATCCAAGGGGCTGCCAGAGAAGAGGGAAACACAGGGTAAGACGAGACACACAGCTTGTCCCGCGGAAACGATGGATTGCTGCAAGATACGACAAGGAGGGACACAAACACAAAGAGGGAGAAGCACAGAGAGATATCACCTAGCGTGAAGAATTTTGGCGTACTGTATAGGACAGGTAGCTACGTTCTGGCGCAGGATAGCAGGTTGTGCAGGCTTATGAAGGCAGGCCTGATGACCAGTTTCAGGTGTGTTGATTGCCGGTGATTGATTGCAGCTGTGCACCAGCGCAGCCTCTGCCGGAGTGACGCGTGCAGGTGCGCTGTTGAAGGCGCAATCAGCAGAGCGCACAGATTAGTGTGCATCAGAATCCGCCCTGGCCCTGACAATAACAGCTTCTAGATTCGTTTTGCCTTTTTAATCAAAGAATGTTCCATTGTCGTAACACATCAACTGTAACGTCTGCTACAGTTGTAATACAAAACCCAAATATTAGCTCATTTGGAGTTTGATGCCTGCAACATGTTTCAAAAAAGCTGGCACAAGTGACGAGAAAGACTGAGAAAGTTGAGGAATGTTCATCAAACACCTATTTGTAACATCCCACAGGTGAACAGGGTAATTGGGAACAGGTGGGTGCCATGATTGGGTATAAAAACAGCTTCCATGAAATGCTCAGTCATTCACAAACAAGGATGGGGCGAGGGTCACCACTTTGTTAACAGATGCCTGAGCAAATTGTTTAAGGACAACATTTCTCAATTAGCTATTGCAAAAAATGTACGGATTTCACCATCTACGGTCTGTAATATTATCAAAACATTCAGACAATCTGGAGAAATCCCTGCACGTAAGCAATGATATTACGGACCTTTGATCCCTCAGACTGCATCAAAAAGCGACATCAGTGTGTGAAGGTTATCACCACATGGGCTCAAGAACACTTCAGAAAGCCACTGTCAGTAACTACCGTTTGTCGCTTCATCTGTAAGTGCATGTTAAAACTCTACTATGCAAAGCGAGAGCCATTTATCAACAACACCAAGAAAGGTCGCCGGCTTCACTGGGCCCAAACTCATCAAAGATGGACTGATGCAAAGTGTAAAAGTGTTCTGTGTTCTGATGAGTCTATATTTCAAAATGTTTTGGAAAACTGTGGACAACGTGTCCTTTGGAACAAAGAGGAAAAGAACCATCCGGATTGTTATAGGCGCAAAGTCCAAAAACTAGCATCTGTGATGGTATGGGGGTGTATTGGTGCCCAAGGCATGGGTAACTTACACATCTGTGAGGGCACCACTAATCTTGAAAGGTACGCTCAGGTTTTGGAGCAACAAATGTTGCCATCCAAGCAAAGTTATCATGGGCGCCCCTGCTTATTTCAGCAAGATAATGCCAAGCCACATGTTACAATAGCATGGCTTCATAGTAAGAGTGCAGGTACTAGTCTGGCCTGCCTGTAGTCCAGACATGTCTCCCATTGAAAATGTGTGCGCAATATGAAGCATAACATACGACAACAGGGACCCCAGACTGTTGTAACAGTGGTAAAAATGTGCTGCTGCCATTAAATTCTGAGTTAATGATTATTTACAAAAAATAATTAAGTTTCTAAGTTCAAACATTAAATATTTGGTCTTTGCAGTATATTCAATGGAATATAAGTTGTTTTTATTTACGATCTGCGTTCAAAGGACTCCGGCTTATTAGTGATTCCCAAAGCCCAAAAAAAGTCTGCGGGCTGTAGAGCTTTTTCATTTCGGGCTCCAGTACTCTGGAATGCCCTCCCGGTAACAGTTTGAGATGCCACCTCAGTAGAAGCATTTAAGTCTCACCTTAAAACTCATTTGTATACTCTAGCCTTTAAATAGACTCCCTTTTTAGACCAGTTGATCTGCCGTTTCTTTTCTTTTTCTTCTATGTCCCACTCTCCTTTGTGGAGGGAGTCCGGTCCGATCCGGTGGCCATGTACTGCTCGCCTGTGTATCGGCTGGGGACATCTCTGCGCTGCTGATCCGCCTCCGCTTGGGATGGTTTCCTGCTGGCTCCGCTGTGAACAGGACTCTCGCTGCTGTGTTGGATCCGCTTTGGACTGGACTTTCGCGACTGTGTTGGATCCATTATGGATTGAACTTTCACAGTATCATGTTAGACCCGCTCGACATCCATTGCTTTCCTCCTCTCCAAGGTTCTCATAGTCATATTTGTCACCGACGTCCCACTGGGTCATTATTGTCACCGATGTCCCACTGGGTGTGAGTTTTCCTTGCCCTTAAGTGGGCCTACCGAGGATGTCGTAGTGGTTTGTGCAGCCCTTTGAGACACTAGTGATTTAGGGCTATATAAGTAAACATTGATTGATTGATTGATTGATTGATTTACACAATGTGCCAACTTCACTGGTTTTGTGTTTTGTATATTTCTCCTGATACAGATTTGGAACACTGATCACTTCTGCAGCAAGGAAAAGCAAGACACATTTATTAGTTGCTTTTCTCCTCCTTTTTTAAGAACTGTACCAAAAACAGTTTAAGTGACCTTGGTAGACAGCAATCAATGTTCGATTATGTTTATTGTAGCTCGCAGTGGTTTGGAGCTGCGCTGAATCAATCTTTCATTCCTCATACGGACTCTTTTTTTGAAGGAATATAATATAACACTTTTTATATATCTAGTCTAGTTAAGACGCCTGCCAGGTGTTCTGATCATGCGGAGGAAAAACTGAAGGAATTTTGTCTTGCAGCTGGCCTAGGAATTGGCAGATGTGGCTGTAGACCGAGAAATCTAGGCTACCCTACCTGGATGCTGCCCCTGACACATTAAATAATATTATTGGCTGCAGGACATTTGAAGTTCCGCACAATAATATGTATGGTGGTAAATAATACATTTTCTGACAGTGACAATGATGGATCTCGCTTGGATTTTGCTGTGTTGTAATATTCAGAAATGTAAGCTATTGGCATTACATCAAGTTACCTTTAGTTCTGTCAAGCATAATGATTTGTAATAAATTAATGTAATTTTTCTATTTTTGTCATTTAAAGTTATTCCATTATTAAAAGATGTATCTATACAAACAAAGTGTATGGCTGTATACACTAGTGAACCGTGAGATATTGTCCGGTGTGCCGTGGGAAATTATGTTATTTGACCTAACTGGGTAAAAAATATTTTTGGCAAACCAGTAATTATAACCCGCAAATGTGCCGTTGTTGAGTGTCTGTACTGTCGAGAGATCAGCAGAGTAACTGTGTAATACTCTTCCATATCAGTAAGTGGCCGCAGGTAGCTAATTGCTTTGTGGATGTCGGGAACATGGCTTGTCTTGATCATAATAAGCAGATGACAGCGGGAGGCAGGGTGTAGGTAAAAAGGTATTTAATGCTTGAACCAAAAAATAAACAAAAGACTAGTGCCACTAAGAAAAGGCATTGAAACTTAGGGATGGACATGCAAAACGAAACTAAAACTGAACTGGCTGCAAAGTAAACAAAAACCGAATGCTCGACGACAGCAAAAACTTACAGCGTGTGGAGCAGATGGCGTCCACAAAGTACATCCGTACATGACATGACAATTAATAACAACATAGGAGAGCAAGACAAGTACTAAAAGACTACACACAGGAAAACACCCAAAAAATAAATAAAAAAAAAACGGCGTGATGTGACAGGTGGTGACAGTACACCTACTTTGAGACAAGAGCTGTAGTAATGCATGCTTGGTTATGGTTTAAATTCATATCCAACAATTGCGAGAACCACTTTTTACTGTCAATAACGGCTGCTGAGTGAAAAATGAACGTTTATGTTGTCTACTGGTGGTGTTCCTCCGGCTTTTGTCATTGAAAAAAATGTACCTTGGCTCAGAAAAGGTTGAAAAACACTGAAGTAATATACTGTATACAGTCAGTGGAGGTGTGGTTCATATGGTAGAGCAACTGTCCAGGAACTTGAGGGTTCCAGCTTCCGCAATCCTATATACTATTCAAGTGCGGTGGTGTATGAACGTGAATGAAGAGGCTACAGGCGCAAGTAGGCCACTTTTCTGTCAGCTGTTGCTACAAATGTAGCTTGCCACCACCACCAATTGTATAATGAGCTCTCAGTGTAACTTGCTTTGAGTCACTAGAAAAAGAGCACTAAA
Source organism: Nerophis ophidion (assembly GCF_033978795.1). Lineage (NCBI taxonomy): Eukaryota > Metazoa > Chordata > Actinopteri > Syngnathiformes > Syngnathidae > Nerophis > Nerophis ophidion. The sequence continues at coordinate 31,903,872 of NC_084630.1, forward strand.
TAAATACAATTGATTATTTCCATGAATTGTTTTTAACAGACTTCACAAGATCGACCTGATATTGTATTGACTGAAATAAAACATCAGGTACATACAATGTGCTAGAGTTAATACATAACAAAAAAAAAGAGCTACAAGTATTTGTTTTCTCAATTGTTGAACTTTTTCTCTGCTTGAGAAAATAAAAAAAAGTAAAACAGACCCATCACAGTGCTAGCAAATGTTACCAAATTGGTTTAAATCTGGATCTGGATCTTGCCTTCCGGGAGCCTTTTGGCCATGGAGACCAGCTGCAGGGTCTCTGCTACACCAGAGTCTGTTTGGATGTACTGGAGGAGATGCGGATGAGGGGACAGGACTGTGGAGCTAGCACTGAGCTACTGGGACGGAGAGGCTTCGCGGTGTCTTGACTGGGTGAGCAGGTGTTGGACACCTCAGTCACCTTGGACGTATCCTCGCTCATCCATGCAGACTGGACACTGGCCGAGAGTGGAGTCGGCTGTCTTGGTTGCTTTGTTGGGTCTGCTTCTGTCTCTGGCCATGCTCCCTCCACCCCAGGAGACGATGGCGTGGAACACACCGCAGAGGCCACCACAGTGGATATGTTTATTTTACTTTTTATTCATAGCTGTATGTAGAAGTGTCTGGTTGTATCTGCTGCTTTAATGTCTTTAATGTCCTCTGTGTTCTTTGATGTTTGATGTTTCCCTCTTACACACATGGAAGAGGGATGTGTACTATGGCTATGAGCTGTTTTTGTTTTTTTTTTGTTTTGTTTTGTTTTTGTTTTGTTTTTGTTTTTTCCCTTGGCCTGCACCCCCACTCCAGGGCCTAGGCTAAGACCGATTTTTTAATTTTATTTTAATCTTCTATTTTTTTCTTCCCCCGCCCCCCTTGTTTACCTGTATGTCATCTTTTTTGTAAGGGGCGCTGGAAGCCGGTAGACCCGTCAGCGATCCTGTTCTGTCTCCCTGTAATGTTTGTCTGATCTTGAATGGGATTGTGCTGAAAATTGTAATTTTCCTGAAGGAACTCTCCTGACGGAATAAATAAAGTACTATCTATCCATCTATCTAAATGAGTAGTAGGTTTTGCAAATATATCTACACCTATTTTTTTCACAATTACATGTTAGACTTTCTAAAGTAGGACAGCACGATGGGACAGGGGTTAGTGCATGTGCCTCAAAATACAAAGGTCCTGAGTTCGATCCTCGGGGTCTTTCTGTGTTGAGTTTGCATGTTCTCCCTGTAAATGCATGGGTTCTCCCCGGGTACTCCGGCTTCCTCCCACCTCCAAAGACATGCACCTGGGGATAGGTTGATTCAATCAATCAATCAATGTTTATTTATATAGCCCCAAATCACAAATGTCTCAAAGGACTGCACAAATCATTACGACTACAACATCCTCGGAAGAACCCACAAAAGGGCAAGGAAAACTCACACCCAGTGGGCAGGGAGAATTCACATCCAGTGGGACGCCAGTGACAATGCTGACTATGAGAAACCTTGGAGAGGACCTCAGATGTGGGCAACCCCCCCCCCCCCCCCCCCCCCTCTAGGGGACCGAAAGCAATGGATGTCGAGCGGGTCTAACATGATACTGTGAAAGTTCAATCCATAGTGGCTCCAACACAGCCGCGAGAGTTCAGTTCAAGCGGATCCAAGACAGCAGCGAGAGTCCCGTCCACAGGAAACCATCTCAAGCGGATCAGCAGCGTAGAGCTGTCCCCAACCGAATGGCAACTCTAAATTGGCCCTAGAGTGTGAATGTGAGTGTGAATGTTGTCTGTCTATCTGTGTTGGCCCTGCGATGAGGTGGCGACTTGTCCAGGGTGTACAACGCCTTCCACCCGAATGCAGTTGAGATAGGCTTTAGCACCCACCGCGACCCCGAAAGGGACAAGGGGTGGAACATGGATGGATGGATGGGTTTTTTAAAATAGATCGGAGGAATTGTTGGTTTTGTTTGTCCTTCCTGACTGTAATTCACATACGTCTGATACATGTACGTTATATCAGTGTTCATTTTGGCAGCAGTTTTTAATTTAGTTTTAGTCCCAATCTTTTGACAAAAATGTATCTTAGTTTTAGTCATATTTTAGTCATCTAAATTAATTTAGTTTTAGTCTATTTACAGTACTGTACATTTTTTATTTTTGTCGTGTAAAATATAAAGTATTAAAGATCAATCGTTTTTTGTGTCGTTTTCGCCAGTTGTAGGTCCTGAAACGGCTGAAAAAGTGTCCCAACTTGTCAAGTTCCGGACCAACTCAAATTCCCAATGAGCGGGTCTAGTCAGGTCTGTTTTCATACAAAAGGCGCACCGGATTATAAGGTAAATTAAAGGAGTCATATTATTATTACAGATCATGTTCAAGCTGCTTTCTGACAGTCGCTTCAGAATGTGCCGTTTTGTGGGCGGTCGTATTTTTGTGGCTTACTTTTGGGAGCGTCTTCTCCCCGTCATCTTTGTCGTAGCGGTGTAGCGTGCAAGGACGGGGCTGGAAGAAGTGTCAAAAGATGGAGCTTACTGTTTCAATGACATTCAGACTTAACTTCAATCAATAATGGAGCAGCATCTCCTCTTCTGAAACAACAACACAGGAAATGTGTCCCATGACAAACCGTCCGACCATAACTCTCTAATAACTAAAGTTCCTTGGGCGAATAATGTAAACTCACTACACCGGTATGTTTTAGCACTATCATGGTGAGTTTACTGACAGATATAATTTAGAACTTCACACAACTTCATTTTAGAAATAGCAACAGCGGAGGATGAATGTCCCATAACAAGAAGATGGAGAAAAAGAAGAAGCTTATCGACTACGTGTCGGCACAGACTACAAAGGCGGATAAGCGCAATTTTTGGTGGTTGGGGACCACTGGTCTACATAACATGTAATGGTGGTTCTTTGCTTAAAATGTTGCATTGATGATTTTTTACAGATTATCTTCAAGCTGCTTTCTGACAGTCGCTTCAGGATGCGTCGTTTTGTGGGTGGTCTAGTTACAAAGGTTCACCCTCGGCAGCGTTTTCTCCCCGTTATATTTTTTGTAGCGGTGTAGCGTGCTAGGACAGGAGTGGAATAAGTGTCAAAATATGAAGTTACTGTTTTTATGACATTCAGACTTTACTTCATCCAACAACAACACCAGAAATGTGTCCCGTGAAAAAACTGGCCGACCGGAACTCTAATAACTAAAGTTCCTTGGGTGAATAATGGAAACTCACTACACCGGTATGTTTTAGCGCTTTCATGGCGAGTTTACTGACAGATATAAGTAAGAATTTTAAACGTTTTATTAGAAATGGCAACACTGGAGGATGAATGTCCCATAACATAGATAGAGAAAAAAAAGAAGCTTATCGACTACGGTTTCAGTAAGGACTACAAAGGCGGACAAGCGCAATTTTTCAGGATTTACGCAGATCCCAAATACGGATCAGCAGATACCAGAAGGTAAGAAAAGTTGCTTTTCCATAATATTGCGAAACAAAATGCCGGAAAATATATCTTATCTTATACACACACCATAATAATACTTGTATGTTGAAGCACATCAAACGGTGCAGCCTACACTTATCTCTTATATTTGACTGCCATCTACCGGTCACACTTATCATTACACCATGTACCAAATAAGATTATTCTGAGGTGGGTAAGCTCAACCAAACATATTTTTTTACATTAGGTGCACTGTTGAATTTTGAGAAGAAAAAGAAAGTTTTTTAGTGCACCTTTTAGTCCGGGTAATAAGGTACACTTATGTTTTTTGTCGACTAAAATATAAAGAATAAAAGATACTGTGTTTTTCACTTTGTTCTCGCCAGTTCCAGGTCTTGAAACGGCTGATAAAGTTTCCCAACTTGTTAGGTTATATTCTCAGCCATTGAGAAGAAGAGGTATGAACTGTAAATGGTATGTGTGTAGTAAGTATGTTGGTCGCTTACTCCGTATTTCCGCTGTATTAAAAACAGCAGCAGACTCTTTACGTTTTTATACAAGTCAATGTGTGCTTTTCCACCGCCATGTTGCCACCACAAACCAAACTTAGCTACATTCTGCTTGTTTTGGACAGGAAGTCATGTACAAATACAAAAAAAATAAACTATCCAGTTAATTTTCTAAAAAAAATACTCTCTTTTCCAGGCGGATCGTATTTTACAGCTTTAAACGTCCCAAAGTCAACTTGTCAAAGGTTTTCGGACGTAATTTCACCTTGTCGACACAAATGGATGAGTGCTGTCTAATTCTGGAGGTCTAAAATTGGCTACCATATTTTCCGGACTATAAGGTGTACCTTAAACCTTTTTTTTTCTCTCAAAACTCGACAGTGCGTCGTAGAACCCGGTGAGCCTAATGTCAGGAATAATTTTGGTTAAGCATACCCACCTCGAAACTTTTTTATTTGGTACATAAAGAAATGATAAGTGTGACCAGCAGATGCCCTTTGAGACACAGGTGTCTCAAAGGGCTGCGTTTATTGAAACATTTGATTAACGCGATTAAAGATATAACACTTAATAAGCCTGTATTTATTTAATTGTAATTTGTGACAGTCTCTTCCTGTTGTGTGGGTTCTCAGGACCACCAAGGAAGGACATTGATGAGCAAGTTAGGCTTTCTTTTATTTTTCAATAATAGAAAGTCTCTATGGGTTGCTTTTCAGCCTTGGCGTGTCATGCTTCCTCTGCCGCTCCACCTTTTCAGTCGCGTGCGTCTTCGTCTTCCTGTGGTTCTCTCTCGCTCTCATTCAGCATCAGCTTCCTTCTGGCTCCTTCTCTCTCCGTCTCTCTCCCCGGGAATTACGGACGCTGCCATTTTACACAGTGCGAGTGGAGATTTAAAATGTGCCCAACTGGACGACCTACGCACCTGATAATAATTGCTTGGTCGATTCCGGCGCGGGGCTTCGCGGTGGGAGAGGGGTTAGTGCGTCTGCCTCACAATACGAAGTTCCTGCAGTCCTGGGTTCAAATCCAGGCTCGGGATCTTTCTGTGTCGAGTTTGCATGTTTTCCCCGTGAATGCGTGGGTTCCCTCCGGGTACTCCGGCTTCCTCCCACCTCCAAAGACATGCACCTGGGGATAGGTTGATTGGCAACACTAAATTGGCCCTAGAGTGTGAATGTTGTCTGTCTATCTGTGTTGGCCCTGCGATGAGGTGGCGACTTGTCCAGGGTGTACTCTGCCTTCCGCCCGATTGTAGCTGAGATAGGCGCCAGCGCCCCCCGAGACCCCGAAAGGGAATAAGCGGTAGAAAATGGATGGATGGATGGATGTATTCCGGCGCGCCCCGCCTCGCTGCTTGCTCGCAGTCCACGTCTCCTCGCCGCCATCTTGGGCCGGGCTATGGTGTGCCCTGCCTCGCTGTCAGACTGCCTGCTCCGCTTCGCCATATAATTATTGGGATAATTTGGCACCGCAAGTTATTTATTCTGGTTATTGTTTGTTGTTCAAATAACTAGTGTCCATCTATTTGATAAGGCCTCCAAATTGTTCCCTGGACACAAATACAAACAATTGAAAGCATGTCTCCACAAAGATGAGCAGTGTTCTGTTTGTCAGTTTACAGATGGAGACACAAATATTCCAGCTCAAACTGCACACGGGAGTTCACTCTGTCATAAGTCAAGAATTGTCCCTTTATGTCCTCCGTTGCCTGGCAGCAGCTGCAAGCATCCTCTATTGAGACCGCTCTCATCCTCCTCCTTGCAGTGTGTTGTCCGTTCATGCATAGGCAAGCACGTGTATGCTCTTGTGTTTTCCATGCTAATCTGCACAGACAACGGGGGCAGCCGTGTCCAGAGGCTACGGGCAAAGGACAGAAGGACCTTGACAATGTTGCATACTTCCACCCACACTGGTCAGCCTCTCTCACCTCATGACTGTCAAGATCATTAAGATTGCTTAGAATCTGATTAATGCGGCTTCAGGGAGGAACAGTTCCGAGATGTGGACGACAGCGCAATGCGGTGGCTTGTAAACAAGTTGGGTATTTTTCGCAGTTACAGGGAATTAATTCAATTTTAGTGACAAAAAAATGCAGGGCAAATTAAAGGAAACACAAGTGACTAATTGGACAAAAGCGATGCAGTAGTGAACAAGATCCCTGGAAAAGAAGGACAGAAGTATAGTGCAATCTCAAAAGTCAGACACGGACGGCGGTTAAAGGGAAACATTATCACAATTTCGGAAGGGTTAAAACCAATAAAAATCAGTTCCCAGTGCCTTATTTTATTTTTCAAAGTTTTTTTAAAAATTTTACCCATCATGGAATATCCTAAAAAAAGGCTTTAAAGTGCCTGATTTTCGCTATCCGTAAATCCACCCGTCCATTTTCCTGTGACGTCACATAGTGACGCCAATACAAACAAACATGGCGGATAGAACAGCAAAATATAGCGACATTAGCTCGGATTCAGACTCGGATTTCAGCGGATTAAGCGATTCAACAGATTACGCATGTATTGAAACGGATGGTTGGAGTGTGGAGGCAGATAGCGAAAACGAAATTGAAGAAGAAGCTGAAGCTATTGAGCGAATAGCTATTGAAGCGATTCGGCGATTGCCTTCTAACCAACGATTGCATCTTTTGACCACTGGAGCAACTTAAAACCGTAGATTGGTAAGTGTTTGTTTGGCATTAAAAGTGGGTGGAGGGAAAGGGTGGATGTAAATCTACATACAGCTAGCCTAAATAGCATGTTAGCATCGATTAGCTGGCAGTCATGCCGTGACCAAATATGTCTGATTAGCACATAAGTCAATAACATCAACAAAATTCACCTTTGTGATTTCGTTGACTTTATCATTGGAAATGCATCTGCTTTGAGTGTCGCAGGATATCCACACATCTCTGTCGTAGCATCGCTATCGTCGGTAAAATGTGCAGAACAAACGAGGGACTTTCACATCTTTTGACAATGGTGCAACTTGAATCCGTCGATTGTTATGTGTTTGTTTGGCATTAAATGTGGGCGGAGGGAAAGGCTGGATGCAAATATAGCTACAAAAGAGGCATAACGATGCAATATGTACATACAGCTAGCCTAAATAGCATGTTAGCATCGATTAGTATGTTGTGCTAACCGATGCACACTCCAAGTAAGTCAACTTGAATCCATCCCTGATTGTGTTGTTACACCCTTCGACAACATACCGACGAGGCATGATGTCTCCAAGGTACAGAAAACAGTCGAGAAAACGGAAAATAACAGAGCTGATTTGACTCGTGTGTGTAATGTTTTTGAGAAAATGGCGGATTGCTTCCCATTATAACGTCACGGGTGAAAGGTCATGTTCCGACAGCGAAAACAATTGAAAGGCGTTTAAATCATCAAATTCACCCTTTTAGAGTTCGGAAATCGGTTAAAAAAATATATGGTCTTTTTTCTGCAACATCAAGGTATGACGCTTACATGGATAGGTCTGGTGATAATGTTCCCCTTTAATGATGTTCTAATTTAAAGTGATTGAATTTGAACGGACGGAACAGAAAATATTTTGCAGACCAATATGGTCACCTGGTGAGTGTTAGTCCCATTTCCTGTTCCGGTTTTCATAAAGCTTTATATTTGCCATAGCGAACAATGAAAATAAAATTGCATTGTTGATCTTTTTGATGCACAAATCTCAATGTGAGAATGGACATCAATCAATGTTCATTTATTTAGCCCTAAATCACAAGTGTCTCAAAGGGCTGCACACGCCACAAAGACATCCTCGGTTCAGAGCCCACTAAGGGCAAGAAAAAACTCACAACCCAATGGGATGTCAATGTGAATGACAATGACAATCCTTGGAGAGGACCGCATATGTGGGTGACGTCCCCCCTAGGGGAGACCGGATGCAATGGACGTCGAGTAGGCCTAACATAATATTGTGAAAGTTGTTACTGAGACTATAAATGGAGCCCACATAATTTTGGAATGGCACCATTACCAAAGGCAGTAGGCCTGCAGCAAGAATCATTGTTGTGGCAGCGTTAATGTTGTGGCTGCTATAGAAGTTATTATTAGCTTGTTGAGAATGAGTCAGGACTTTGAATGTTATAAGCTAAGGGTCGGACATTAGTTTGGTATACGGGAGTATCATAACTTTGGAGACGGTGACACCCCTGGCAAGCACTAGATCTGTCGTATTACCTTTGTGATGCGTGGGTTCATTTATTATTTGTGTAAGACCACAGCTATCAATTATATTCTGGAGCGCCACACACGGAGGGTCTGATGGGGTGTTCATTTGAATATTAAAGTCCCCCATTATAATTATATTGTCAGCATGCCTCACTATATCAGAGACAAACTCTGACAATACCCTCCAAGGTTCCTCATTGTCCCATTGGGTTGATTTTTTCCTTGCCCTGATGTGGGATTTGAGCTGAGGATGTCGTGGCTTGTGCAGCCAGGGGGGCGGTAGATAACAGCCAGGTAGAGAGGCAGCGGTGCGACAGACATCATAGTAAGCACCTCAATAGCTGGCCGAAGCATGGATGTTAGAAGACAGAAAGCGCAATGGAAGCTAAACCAACAAAACCGAAAAAAGAAACTAGTGCCAAACGGAAAGAGGAACCCCTTTGTTTGGATTTAAAAAGACAGACATTGATCAAACAACCATAATCTGCAAACAAACCAGCCTGACAGGGTTGTTGTCTGTGGAGAAACTGAGAAAATACACATTATATCTTTAAATTCTTATGTAGAGACATAACCTTGGTATAAACTGTTGAAAAAAGTGCTTGTACCAAAAATGATTGTATTTATTTTTGTATTGTCTTGTCCTGTTTTATATAACATTTACTTTATGAATTAGAGAAACGACAGGGACAAGCGGTAGACATTGGATGGATGGATGTACTGAAGATAAGCAAAATTGGTGTATAATGTTAAGTTGAAGTTAAAGTACCACTGATAGTCACACGCACTAGGTGGGGTGAAATTATCTTCTGCATTTGACCCATGTCCTTGTTCCACTCCCTGGGAGGTGAGGGGAGCAGTAAGCAGCAGCGGTGGCTCCGCTCGGGAATCATTTTTGGTGATTTAAGCCCCAATTCCAACCCGTGATGCTGAGTGCCAAGCAGGGAGGTAAAGGGTCCCTTTTTTGCAGTCTTCTGTTTTTGAACTCACGACCTACCGATCTCAGGGCGGACACTCAATTAGTGCATACATAATTTTAAGGAAAAAATATTATATTCTGATTTAGATAATTGTATGTCCCGATAACGATATATACTATATATATGTCAGGGTAATATATTTTTTCCATATCGCACAGCTTTAGCTGTAACTATTTAGCAACAGGCGCATTCATGATAACATGTAATATTTACAATATTTTGCTATGTGTTTGCTACCGCTTGTCTTGTGAGCGCCACTGGAGACGACTCCAGCACTTTATCTCTCTGAGCCTGGTTACACATATGTAAAATATACATAACAAAAGTGTCACTTCAAAGTCCGCTCTCACTGGGATGGTTGTATCTTTCAGCACAATACCTATTTCCCCCCTTGAGCTGGTAAATTCAGCGTAATCTTCAGGTGGAAAAAAAAATGCTGAGAGAAAACAAACATCTTGCTGAGTCTTCCAAGCGATGTCATCGTATCTAAGTATCCACTGCTTTAGTCAATCCCGATTTTATTTGGGGTATTTCTAAATGTATCTGAGGAAGTTGCCCTCCAGGGGGTTCTTCGGACCACCAAGCACTGACATAACAGCCCGGTCCAGGTTCACAATACTTTTTTTTTTTTTTTTTTTCAATTAAGTCTGTCTCTTGCTTTCCAGCAGTTGTTTTTTTGTCTGTCTCAGGCTCGCTCTCGCTCTTACTCCAGCTCCAACACCCCTCTCCTCCCGGCTGCTGCCTTTTAGCAGAGGGACTGGTGATTAGATAACCGGGCCCAGGTGGGCCATCTACGCACCTGTCGCTGATATCCAAGCCGGTCCTGGCACACCCCGCTTCGCTGCAGGCCCGCAGGCCACGCTCCCTCCACAGTATCATTTCCACCGTTATAATCCGATGCCCGGATCATACCATATTATAGCTTTGTTCCTTTTTTCACATTCTGTTGTTTGACGTCCTTAGTTCCTGTTTTGTTCTGTCACCATGGTAGCTTATTAGTTCACCTGCCCCTTGCTTTCTACGCACACCTGTTTTCTACTGATTACTGCCGTATTTAAGACTGCCCCTTTTGTTAGTTCATTCTCGGATCCTAATTTGCTTTCCCGCAACAGATGACGACTTGCTTTCCATGTTAATACTCGCTAACTCTCGCGCTGCATTTTGTTTTTCCCTAGCTTTCATGCTAGTAGTTTTTGTTTTCCCTTTTTGTGCCTTTGTGCCAAGTATAGTCTTTCTGTTTGTTTCTCTAGCTCCCATGCTAGCTCCTTTTGTTTGCCTATTCTGCTGAGCACCAGTGTTTTTGTTCTAGCCTGTTTTATTAGTTTAATAAATACTTATCTCTTACCTTACGCTGTGTTCTTGCTCGACGCATCCTCGGAAGAACGAATCCGGCATCGCTATGCCACGCAAGTCTCACAGCCACGATCTTCTACTATACAGGTGAGATAATAATAATAATAATAATAATGAATTACATTTGTAACACAATATAAATTTGTTAAAATCTCAAAGTGCTACAAAGTATATAAAAAAAAAATAGAAAGTTAGAATACATAATAAAAAAAAACAATAGAAATGAAAAACATGACACACACTAGATAAACATTGGATAAAACAGAAACATAGATAAAGATCGAAATAAAGTCATGAAAGCACTGGATAAAACAGATATGCAAGATGCATAATATATAACCTAGAATTAACTTTTTCGAACTCAAAGACAATACAGCAGCATACGTATCTGTGTTGGCTGGAGGCCCTGTACGTCACTATGCAAAAAAAGTAGTTCCTCAGTGTTAGCTCTTACAATAACAATGTTATTAAAAAGGAAATACATGTGCTCTTTTTTCACATTGGGATTGGGGAAGATGGGCAAAATTCCCTCAAAAAGTACAGTTTTCCTGTACATTTTTACTTTTTAAAAATGTTTGTTTGAACTCTTAATTTTTAATATATATTTGGGTGTTGCCAGTGGTGACTCAGTGTGGAGTTTTGGACTTCCTGTGCCCGTCAAGGACCTGATTTGTTGACACGTTTTGCTATGTTTGGCAGACAGCAGAGTTGAGATAAATAGTCCTTCCAGCCCTAATGATAATAGATACAACACACCTGCAGACACACTTTCACAATGCAAGCTTCTCTGCCTGCATTTCTGCGACTAAAAAGACAAATCCAATTATCGTATAATGGATCTGTATTCTATCACTTGAGCTGAGCCAACAAGTTATCTTTTCAATGTTGACTTGCACCTTTTTCACGTGGTTAAATGAGAAGTGAGAATAAGAATGTTTGGGTGTGATAGCGGTCCATCCGTGCTGTGAGAATTCTATTCAGCTGTATATTCGTCCAGCACCCAATAGACATTATCTGCAGCCACTTTTCATATACAGTGGGGCAAAAAAATATTTAGTCAGCCACCGATTGTGCAAGTTTTCCCACTTAAAACGATGACAGTGGTCTGTAATTTTCATCATAGGTACACTTCAACTGTGAGAGACAGAATGTGAAAAAAAAAATCCAGGAATTCAAATTGTAGGAATTTTAAAGAATTTATTTGTAAATTATAGTGGAAAATAAGTATTTGGTCACTTCAAGCAAGGAAGATCTCTGGCTCTCATAGACCTGTAACTTCTTCTTTAAGAAGCTCTTATGTCTTCCACTCGTTACCTGTATTAATGGCACTTGTTTGAACTCGTTATCTGTATAAAAGACACCTGTCCACAGCCTTAAACAGTCAGACTCCAAACTCCACTATGGCCAAGACCAAAGAGCTGTCGAAAGACAGCGGGAAAAGAATTGTAGACCTGCACCAGACTGGGAAGAGTGAATCTACAATAGGCAAGCAGCTTGGTGTGAAAAAATCAACTGTGGGAGCAATTATCACAAAATGGAACACATACAAGACCACTAATAATCTCCTTCGATCTGGGGCTCCACGCAAGATCTCATCAAGTGGGGTCAAATTGATCATGAGAATGATGAGCAAAAATCTGGTGAATGACCTGCAGAGAGCTGGGACCAAAGTAACAAAGGTTAGCATCAGTAACACACTACGCCGACAGGGAATCAAATCCTGAAGTGCCAGACGTGTCCCCCTGCTTAAGCCAGTGTATGTCCAGGCCCGTCGGAAGTTTGCCAGAGAGCACATGGATGATACAGCAGAGGATTGGGAGAATGTCATGTGGTCAGATGAAACCAAAATAGAACTTTTTGGTACAAACTAAACTCGTCGTGTTTGGAGAAAGAAGAATACTGAGTTGCATCCCAAGAACACCATACCTACTGTGAAGCATGGGGGTGGAAACATCATGCTTTGGGGCTGTTTTTCTGCTAAGGGGACAGGACGATTGATCCGTGTTAAGGAAAGAATGAATGGGGCCATGTATCGTGAGATTTTGAGCCAAAACCTCCTTCCATCAGTAAGGGCTTTGAATGGTTGACCAAATACTTATTTTCCACCATGATTTACAAATAAATTATTTAAAATTCCTATAATGTGAATGCCTGGATTTTTTTTTCACATTCTGTCTCTCACAGTTGAAAATTACAGACCTCTGTCATCATTTTAAGTGGGAGAACTTGCACAATCGCTGGCTGACTAAATATTTTTTTGCCCCACTGTATATCATGTTTGTACTAGTGTCGTAATACCAATATTTTAGTACCAGTACCAAAATGTACTTTGATACTTTTTGGTACTTTTCCAAATAAGGGGGACCACAAATAAACAGTATTATTGGATTTATTTCTTTTAAAAATCTTAGGGTACATTAAACATATGTTTCTTATTGCAATCGCAAAACAATTTTGTCTTTGAATAAAATAGTGAACATACAAGACAACGGGTCTTTTATTAGTAAGTAAGCAAACAAAGGCTCCTAATTTAGTCTGCTAACATATGCAGAAACCTATTGTATATTTTTTCTTTCTATTTTGTTAAAATTATGAAGTACAAGCTGCAAAAGCTGATAATTAATCCACTTTTTCATTTACTGTTAATATCTGCTCACTTTCTCTTTTAACATGTTCTAGCTACACTTCTGTTAGAAATGTAATAATCACTTATTCTTCTGTTAAGTTAAAGTTAAAGTACCAATGAGTGTCACACACGCACTAAGTGTGGCGGAATTATTCTCTGGTTAGAGCGTCTGCCTTGAGATCAGTAGGTTGTGAGTTCAAACCCCGGCCAAGTCATACCAAAGACTATTAAAATCGCCTCCCTGCTTGGCACTCAGCATCAAGAGTTGGAATTAGGGGTTAAATCACCCCAAAAATTCCCCAGGCACAGCCACCGCTGCTGCTTACTGCTCCCCTCACCTCCCAGAGGGTGATAGCATTTGGTGTAACTCGGCCGGGGTTTGAACTCACAACCTACTGATCACAGCGCGGACATTCTAACCACTAGGCCGATGTTTGATACTTTCTGTTAGTTGTGGATGATAACACAAATTTGGGTATCAATCTGATACCAAGTAGTTACAGGATAATACATTGGTCATATTCAAAGTCCTCATATGTTCAGAGACATATTTCCTGACTTCATAAACATAATGTAAATTAAAAAAAAAAAAAAGGAAAAAAGATTTTGTACTTGGTACTTTGTACTTGATACTGTACTTGGTATCATTACAGTGGATGTCAGGTGTATATCCACCCATGGCATTTGTTTACATTCAGGGTGCTAGCTTTCTGTTAAGCGGTTAACTATCGGATCCTCCTACAGTGTGTAGTGAAGCATGTTTAGCTATTCTTTGTCCTGAAAAGAACATATCACAAATAATGACATAGCACTTCATGTTTGTAAAAAAAATCTGAGGAAAAAACAATTGGTGCAGTTTCCAAAACACCAATAAGAACACAATGAAATAAAATGTATTCTCAGTGTTTCTACAAACCAATTAAACTTTAAGTCACGGCCCATCTATGATTGAACAAAAACAAAATGAAGCATGAATAAAAACGCTTCTATGTATCAACTACCTCGTTTGTCATTTCCATTGTTGACTTTCTTGAAATTTGCACAGAAGAAAATAATTTTCACGTCACTACATCCATGTGTGAGGTTACCAGTTGTTTATTTTACTCCTGTTTGTTTTACATTGGGTCGAGAGGGAAGAGTCGCAGTCCTGCTTTACTGTGTACCTGATGCTTGGTATACTTGCTTACCCCCAAATAAACTTTTCGCTTGCCTAACAGAATTGCTATTGCGACATCCAATAGACACTTTTTGAACAGCAGTTTCTTTCATTTAAAATGCAGCTCAATTTTACCCTTGGAAAACTCATCTCGCGGGCTGGATTGAACCTGTAATATTAAATAATATAATAGTATCATAGGTAAATAAAGTAATAAAAAAAATGTGTGGACAACTATTATAATAAAAGCAGACATAGCTCTTCAGCACAGTGAAAAAAATAAATAAAACACTACAATAGCTATAGCTCCCTCAATATACACTATATTGCCAAAAGTATTTGGCCACCCATCCAAATGATCAGGTGTATAAAATCAAGGCATTGAGACTGTTTCTACAAACATTTGTGAAAGAATGGGCCGCCCTCAGGAGCTCAGTTATTTAGAATAGAATAGAATAAAAAGTACTTTATTGATCCCTGGGGGAATTTCCAGCATGGAACTGTCATAAGATCCAGTCGTGAAATGTCCTTGCTCCTAAATATTCCAAAGTTAACGGTCGGCTTTGTTATAAGAAAATTGAAGAGTTTGGGAACAACAGCAACTCAGCCACCAAATGGTAGGCCACGTAAATTGACAGAGAGGGGTCAGTATAATGCAAAGACTTTCTGCATAGTCAGTTGCCACAGAGCTCCAAACTTCTAGTGACTTTCCAATTAGCCCACTTACAGTACGCAGAGAGCTTCATGGAATGGGTTTTCATGGCTGTGCAGCATAATCTAAGTCATACATCACCAAATCCAATGCAAAGCGTGGGGTGCAGGGGTGTAAAGCATGTCGCCAGTGGACTCTAGAGCAGTGGAGACGCCTTCTCTGGAGTGATGAATCACGCTTTTCCATCTGGCAATCTGATGGACGAGTCTGGGTTTGGAGGTTGCCAGGAGAACGGTACATTTCGGACTGCATTGTGCGGAGTGTGAAATTTGGTGGTGGAAAAGGAATTATGGTGTGGGGTTGTTTTTCAGGAGTTGGGCTTGGCCCCTTAGTTCCAGTGAAATTAACTTTGAATGCTCCGGGATACCAAAACATTTTGGACAATTCCATGTTCTCAACCTTGTGGGAACAGTTTGGAGCCGTCCCCTTCCTTTTCCAACATGATTGTGCACCAGTGCACAAACCAAGGTCCATAAAGACATAGATGACAGACTTTGGTGTGGATGAACTTGACTGGCCTGCACAGAGTCCTGACCTGAATACGATACACCACCTTTGGGATGAATTAGATCGGAGACTGAGAGCCAGGCTTTTGGAAAAATTGTGGTAAATTCCTATAAACACACTCCACAACCTTTTGGACAGCCTTCCCAGAAGAGTTGAAGCTGTAATAGCTGCAAGAGGTGTACCGACATCATATTGAACCCTATTGGTTAGGAATGGGATTGTTAAGATCCGCACTTGGATCTTCTCACATTATTGTTGCTTTGTTTAATTTTGATATCTGTTGTTTGACGTGCTGATT
Source organism: Nerophis ophidion (assembly GCF_033978795.1). NCBI lineage: Eukaryota > Metazoa > Chordata > Actinopteri > Syngnathiformes > Syngnathidae > Nerophis > Nerophis ophidion. The sequence goes on from NC_084630.1 coordinate 31,919,651, forward strand.
TCCTGTTTTTGTTTGTTTCTACGGTTACTCATTAGTTCACCTGCTACTCACGGTCCCGCACACCTGCTTCAGATAATTACCTTCCCTTTATAAGCCTTCCCCTTTTCATTATTCTTTCTGGGACTCTAGCTTGCTTTCACGCAACGTAACGTCAGGTATGTTTTTCTCGCTAGCTCATTAGCTAAGCCTCCTTGTCATCTTTAGCTCACATGCTAATCATCTTTGTTTTTACTTTTGTGCCTTACAGGCATTACAGGGATTGCACTTTAAGTACATACAGTATGTGAGTCACGGCAGGTGGCCAAATACATTTGGCTATACAGTGTACAACAGGGGTAGGGAAACTATGGCTCGCGAGCCAGATGTGGCTCTTTCGATGACTGCATCTGGCTCTCGGATAAATCTGAGCTGACATTGCTTAACACGATAAGTAATGAATAATTCCACTTGTAATAAGTGTTAAAATTAATGTTCCAAACATAAAACATTCTCATGCATTTTTAGTCCATCCATCCGTTTACTACCCCACCTGTTCAAGAAGTGCGTTAAGAAGTTATTTATTTATTAAAGGTTAGTGTGGGGCTTTTCCTCCTGGGGGTTCTTCGGACCACCAAGCATCGACCGACATGAGAGCCCATTTCAGGTTTACACTATTGTTTTATTTTTCAATAAGTCTCTCAGTTGCTTTCCAGCAATTGAATTTTTCTCTTTCGTTCTATCCACGCTCTGGCTCCGGCCCCAACCCCGTCTCTCCTCCTGGCTGCTGCTTATAACAGAGCGACAGGTGATTAGATAACAAGGGTCAGGTGGGCCATCTACGCAGGCCGGTCCTGGCACACCCCAGCTTGCTGCAGGCCCGCGGGCCACGCCCCCTCCACACTTAGCTTCAGAATAGCAATGTTTTAAAAAATATAAGAGACCTATTATACTCTAGAAATGTTGGTCTTACTTAAAAATGCACGCGTTTAGTTGTGTTCAGTGTTAAAAAAAAATATTATATGGCTCTTAAAGAAATACATTTTAAAATATTTGGCTTTTTGGCTCTCTCAGCCAAAAAGGTTCCCGACGCCTGGTGTATAATATAACACTTATAAAGTATCAACATAAAGCACCAACCCGAGGCCCTACATCAAGCCACAAAAATATGCACACAAATGGCTGGCATAGGGTAGAAAAGATTACCCTGAGCAAAAAGCACGATACGTGGAGAAGAACATGGATGGATGGGTGGATGGATGGTCGGATAACGGAAATGAACGGGAAACCTCGAAGAAAATCAAGAGTGATGAAAAGAGTCAAGAGATCGTGTAATGCAATGGTGGGAAGATCTTGTTAACTTGATCCCGGGCATTAATCTCATACATCAATTATAATAGCTTCCATCCATCTCTGCTCACTAAGCAAGACAAAGATGATGCATAGCATGGCTCCATGAAGACATATTGCTGGGAGTCACTTCATTGATTAGAGTTTTTACTGATCCCATCAAAAACACAATGGAAACACATTTGCCGAAATAGAGTTTGTCACTTTCTGCATGGCCGGTAGTCTCCCTGCGAGGCCCCCGCACCACAGGTGGCTGCACAGAGACACTGGAACACATGCTGACTTGTATCAACGCAAAACAAATCGAAGCGGTCCAATTTTCTCAATTATCGGGCGGAAAAGTTAACTGCCGGCGCCGGCAGCGAGCACACACCAGCAGCGGCGAGGGGGAAATAACTCGATGCATTTGAGGGTAAATACGTACGGTGACACAATATTGATATACGACAAACTGTGTCCAGCAGAATCTTCTGTTATGTTTCTACTGCCAAAAATAGCATTACTGGTGTTCAGTTTGCCCTTCCCTGCATCCTCCACTGCAGTTAAAAATGTGGATGTGATATTTTCCCAATATATCTTTGGGCTGTTCTCCCGTCCAAAGGCAAAACCCAGGAACTCAATTTTAGTCGAAACTGAGCTGATAATAATTTTGGAGTTCCTAGGTGATATGCTTTACATTAGTGTATGCGATATCGTAATTTGTTCCGTAAGTAAGCTGTTACGCGCATGGCAGGACCTAGCAACTACCACATAACCGCGTAGATACAACAGAAAAACCTAGCATCTCAAGGGAGGAATCGAAGCTTCTTTGTCAGTCGCCTTATTGTCTTTAATGAGACATTTACAACCTGATTATGTGATATTTTGGCACGAGGGGATATTTGGAAGATTGGCCCAGGACGTTGCAAGCACCTTCATTAAATGTATTGTTCTGGATTCTTCCCCTTGCATACTCTTTTGGGCAGATATCTGTGGAGGTCGAAATAAAAACTGGACGCTGTACACGGCTCTTGCCCAATGTGCAAACGCAGAATGGGGCCCACCCGAGATTGTGATAAAATATCTGGAGAAAGGGCACACGTTCATGAGAGCAGATTCAATCCATGGCTCAATCGGCAAGAAATTGAAAGCTCAAGAAAACATCTATACCTTTGATGACTTTGTAAATCTTTGTAAGACAGCATCAAGATAGATTGGTTTTCCTTTGTTTTCTCAAAATCAGCTAGAAGTGAGTTACTAGGTTTTGCCTTTGGACGGGAGTGTTGTTATTCTAAATATCAAGGTTCATCCCAGGAAATGTCATGCATATTGTGGGCTGAGTGCTTAAATTCTTACAAATTATCTTTCAATAGAAAATGATGTAGTTGTTTAGCTGAAAAGTAATTACTTGAAAAATACCTGCAAAAGTATGAGGGGACGTTAGGGACATCATTCAGAGTTACCTCTTACATACACTACTGAAATGCTCTTACATGAACAAATGAAATGTTTTTCCCTCACACACACTCCTGAAACACTTTTATACACACTACTGAAACACTCTTATACACGCTACTGAAATGCTCTCACATTAACAACTGAAATATTTTTCTTTCACACACACGACTGAAACACTCTTATACACACTACTGAAATTGTCATGATCCACTACTTGGATCATGTTATATTCGGTTTTTGTTCCGTTTTGGTATTTTGTTCTGTTATTTTGTCTTCCTTAGTTCCTGGTGGCACTTCTTGTTTTGTTCAGTTCCCATAGTAACGCATTTGTGTCACCTGCTTTTTGTCTTTCACACGCACCTGCCTTTGATTATCCTCCCTTTTTAAGCCTGCCTTTGTTGGTCTTTCGGCCTCGCAGTGTAATTTGCTTTCAATGCAACAGGTGACGTCGCTATCCCGCATTGTGGTAAAGTACTTTGAACTCGTTTGCTTCCACGCTATTTGTATGTTTATTTTCCTAGCTCACATGCTAGCGTCCTTAGTTCTGTCTAGCTCACATACTAGTTCCGTTGTTTTTTGTCTCTAGTGCCTTTTGTGCAAGTTTTCTGTTCCTAGTCTGTTTTGTAGTTTAATAAATCATCATTCTTATTTTTACATTGTGTTCCATTCCGCTTGCATCAACGAGAGAGCGCACCCGCACACCAGCATGCCAGCCAAACGTCACAGAAATACTCTCGCATAAACAACAGAAATGTTTTTTCTCTCACACACACTACTGAAACATTTTTATACACACTACTGAAATGTTCTCACATACACGACCCTTTTAGTATTCAAAGTGTTCTTATATTTTCTATAAGAGTGTTTCAGTAGTGTGTGTGTGAGAGAAAAACATTCAGTTGTTTATGTGAGAGCATTTCAGTAGTATGTATAAGAGTGTTTCAGTAATGTGTGTCAGAGCTTTTCAGTAGTGTATGTGAGAGCATTTCAGTACTGTATGTGAGAGCTTTTCAGTAGTGTGTATAAGAGTGTTTCAGTAGTTTGTGTGAGAGAAAAAAAATCATTTTTTTATGTGAGGGGATTTTAGTACTGTGTATAAGAGTGTTTCAGTAGTGTGTGTGAGAGAAAAATATTTAAGTTTTTTCTGTGAGAGCATTTCAGTAGTGAATGTAAGAGGTAAATCTGAATAATGTCCCCAACGGGCCCTCATACAAAGGTATGTACTCTACTCGTCCTGCTATTACCAAAGACAATTGTATCTATGGGCTCAAGGTTTGGGTACCTAATCTGGATTTGTATTTTTTTTTGGGCGCCGGCCGAATCCCGTCCGTCCTACCGATTTACATTAAATTCAACATTTTCGTGATGTTCTGCCTGGTTGCCGCCTTTTCGCACTTTGGCACTCGGCAAGCACTCCAGCAGTACTACTAACAAGCAACTGATTAGAATTTGCGATTTTACATGGCAATTTCAACATCTCCAAATGTGTTCATGAAAACTGCAACTAAGATGCATGTTACAATCAAACAGCTGGTGCATCAATCATGGTGTATTTATATAGCCCTTAATCATAGGTGTCTCAAAGGGCTGCAGAAGCCACAACGACATCCTTGGCTCAGATCCCACATCAGGGCAAGAAAAAACTCAACCCAATGGGCACCAATCAGAAAACTCGGAGGGGACCGCAGAGGTGGGGACCCCCCATCCCCAGATGAACGGTGCAATGTATGTCCAGTGGATCTAGTTAATCATGTGAGATAAGTGGATAATAAGAACAACACTTGCAGTATAAACACTTTTTAGGGGGCAACTAAATACTAGCCTCAGCAGAGACTCAACTGACTAGCCAACACACCATCTAAAATCCTGGACTTGCAACTGAAATTGCAACTTATTGTCCTAGTAAAAGATGTCCCCACATCCACGGTCCCTTCCAAAGTTTCTTGTTGTCTCCACTGGGTTGAGTTTTTCCTTGCCTTGATGTGGGATCTGAGCCGAGGATTTCGTTGTGGCTTCTGCAGCCCTTTGAAACACTTGTGATTAAAGGTTATGTAGGTAAACTTGGATTGATTGATTAAATAAATGATTGATTGATTGATTGATTGATTGATTGATTGATTGATTGAAATGAGTTTGCCAAGTTGGCAACACACTTTTTTATTATTTATTTATTTAATTCAATCAATAACATCCACTTTTTTTTCAGAACTGTCTGACACACTCACTTTTTTCCTTCCCATGGTTGGAAAACAATGTAATGTCGATCTCTCACTATAAGCTAATGCCATCCAGTAAGACCAGGGCCGTATTCCTAGAGATTCTGGGAATCCTCTCAGGAACTCCGAACTTAACCTAAAAATTCCTCGCAAAGAGTGTGAGCTTAGGAGCGATTCCAGAACATTCTCAGATAGCTCTGAGCAAGGAATGGACAGAAACTCCTATCTCAGTGAGGAGGTGTGGTTGACACCGTTGCTAGGTGTGAGTCGACATTTCAAAAGCTGGGATTGGTTCATCCAAAAAAGGTAGATGAATGGCAAAGGATGAACCCTCAAACGGATAAACTTAATCATAGAATCTAATTTTATTGAGAATCTGTAATTGTAAATTATATTTCACATAAAAAAAAATATCTGTTCAATGAATAGTAAGTTATACTCTATAATCAGCCTAAAAATGTGAAAACCTAGGCTCTCTTGCACAGTATTCACAGAATGATAGTTGTATTTATTTGTTAATTGCCATGCTGGTAATTATTGCACTTTCAACTTTAAACATTTCACCTCAATTCGGTATTTGCAGGGGTAAAATAGGTTGGAGAGTTAAGTGCATCTCTAATTAGATCAACCACAAACATGATTCCTGCACGATCCAATCTGTAGCGTTCCATTAATTCACTGTCATCCAGTGTTTGGAGAATATCTCTACTGCCTTATCCGTCTGCCATGTTGTCCTCTGCTTAGGGAAATTCTAAGCAGCTTAAAAGTCATCTTTTCCCTGCTCTTAACAGATTTCACTTTAGGATCTCTCTTAAGAGCTAAGATTCTTTAGGCAGAGCCTGTGTCTCTACTAGGATCTACCCTTCACTTTGAACTCAAATTAAAAGAAAACATCATGGTTCTGACCATGTTCATAGAATTTGCCGACTAGGAGCAACTATTAGAGCTAGGAATATTTAGAAAAATGGAATTAAATGTTTTGATCTGATCGTACGGGGTTCATTTGCTGCACCACCTAATGAAAGGGATGCTTGTAACGCACATTTTATTTGTAAATTAAAACATAACCACTAGCTGAGCAATAGCTGTTATCTCAAAAGAGTTATTACTGTAGTTGAGGCACTGTCAAAATGAAGTATTAATGTACTCAAAAAAATAAAAAAAATAAATAAAAAAAATAAAATAAAATATGTATATGTATATGTATATATATATATATATATATATATATATATATATATATATATATATATATATATATATATATATATATATATATGTATGTACAGTATGTATGTATGTGTGAGAAAAATCACAAGACTACTTCATCTCTACAGAACTGTTTCATGAGGGGTTCCCTCAATCATCAGGAGATTTTAATGGAAGCATTCACATACAATGGTTTATATAGGGCACAGAGTGGGTGGGTACAGGCAGGCGTACGGACGTGGTGATTGGCTCATGTGTTACCTAGGAGGTGTTTCTGTCTGTGACGGCATGTTGATATGATTTCACTGTGCTTGTTGAGGGATGACAGGTCTGGATGATATATAATAAACAGTTTCTCTTTTAAGCATAGGTTGCATCTTTTATTACCACTGTTGTAAGGCGTGCTGGATGCAAGAATTTGCCATGTTATTGAATATTCAACATTATTGTTGAATATAATATAATCCGTCTCATATGTTTTATTTTATTTATTTATATATTTTTATCTATATATACATATAATTTATATATATATATATACATATATATATATACATATATATATATATATATGTATATATATATACATATATATATATATATATATATATATATATATATATATATATATATATATATATATATATATGTATATATATATATATATATATATATATATATATATATATATATATATATGTATATATATATATATATATGTATATGTGGTCGGAGAGTTGAAAATGTATTGAAAATATGGAAGTCGACTTGCTTCTGACCTTCTCAATGCCTGCGGAGGATTTGAATGATGTAACTTCCTGTGGACTATGTGACTTGTGGAGTAATCCACATCCGTAGAGATGGGTAATGTGTTACAGTAAAAGGACTGAATGAAAACTCGAGGACATGATTCATGTGTTTTGTTTTATTTAATTAAAAATCAACGTAACATTTAGTGGTGTAAGGTGTAACGCAAAGATGTAAAAAAAAATATATACATTTCTTAAAGGGGACTTGTTTTGCAAAAGCAACTTTTATTACTGACAGGTACCAGTTTTTGTGTATTTGGGATCCGCATAAATCCCGGGAATTTGAAATCAAATCAGAGAAGCATGGCGCAGATATTTATAAAACAATCTTGCCTTCCTTCAGACTTCCTCGAAAAAAGCCCGAAGTGACGTTTGTCCAATTAATGACCTTAGCGGATATCTCCATATATGGTAGAGATTTGCCCGAAGAGGCTTACGCAAGTCCGCCATTGTCATACAACGCTTTAGTCAATAATTCTTTTTTTTTTCTATCCTCTTGTTGTGGGACAGACTGATTCGTGCTTGCACATGTATCCTCAGCTGTTTCCATTTGTAATTTAAAAAAAATCACATACATCTCAAATGTATATCTGTCAGTAGACTCCTCAAAACTACAACATGGCTGACGGAAAGAAGACACAGTCGAAGCGGAGCCACAAAAATAAGACAGTCCACAAAACAGCACATCCTGAAGAGACGGTCAGAAAGTGGCTTGAAGATAGTCTGTAAAACATAAACTGTGCTTCATGTTGTTTACACCACAACATTTTTAAATGGAGACAAAAATAATAATGTGAACTCTTTAAGAATGTGGATGTTTATATTTAATTGTATTTTAGGAAGCTGGGACAGGAAACATGTTACTTTTATTAACCTATTTGTTCAAAGCCGTTTAAATTAAACTTCTAAATTGTAGTATTAAAACATCCTTGAGCCTGGCGTCCACATATGTGGCCATCACATTTTTGTTTGTGTAGACGACCATACAACATTTTTCTCCAAAATACCCTTGTTTCCACTTATAAGGTCAATATACTACCAAAGTGGTGAAAGACGAGAACACCAAATCACATGTTGGATTCAAGATGGCTAAAAAAACACATACAAAAGTTCTGATGGCAACTGTCCAATGTTTTTGTCATTATACTCTTTGGGTACCAAATACCCCAAATAGCCAAGATAAACAAAAAATGCATGCCATACAAGAGTTGGGGTCTTAAGAGGCTACATATTAGGGCTGGAAATCTTTAGGTGTCCCACAATTTGATTCAATATCGATTATTGGGGTCACGATTCGTTAATATATCGATTTTTTTTACGATTCGATTCGATTCTGGATTCAAAAACGATATTTTTCCGATTCAAAACGATTCTCTATTCATTCAATACATAAGTTTCCAGCAGGATCTACCCCAGTCTGCTGACATGCAAGCAGAGTAGTATCATTTTTAAAAAAAAGCTTTTATAATTGTAAAGGACAATGTTTTATCAACTGATTGCAATAATATAAATTTGTTTTAACTTTTAAACGAACCAAAAATACGACTTATTTTATCTTTGTGAAAACATTGGACACAGTGTGTTGTCAAGCTTATGAGATGTGATGCAAGTGTAAGTCACTGTGACACTATTGTTCTTTTTTTTATGTTTATAAATGTCTAATGATAATGTCAAGGAGGGATTTTTAATCACTGCTATGCTGAAATTATAACTAATATTGATACTGTTGTTGATAATATTCATTTTTGTTTCACTACTTTTGGTTTGTTCTGTGTCGTGTTTGTGTCTCCTCTCAATTACTCTGTTTATTGCAGTTCTGAGTGTCGCTGGGTCAGGTTTGGTTTTGGAATTAGATTGCATTGTTATGGTATTGCTGTGTAGTGGTTTGTTGGATTGATTAAAAAAAAATCGATTTTAAAAAAAATTAGAATCGATTCTGAATCGCACAACGTATTTGATTCGATTTATATTTGAATCGATTTTTTCCCACACCCCTACTACATATACTAGACACCTTTCGTAATATAAAAATACATATTTGCCAGTAATATTCTGTCATGCATGTACAGTCGTGGTCAAAAGTTGACATACATTTGTAAAGAACATAATGTCACGGCTGTCTTGAGTTTACAATCAATTATTTTTGTGTGATGGAGTGATTGGAGCACATAATTCCAGTATACTTCCTGAAAGTTTTGTTCTTTCATGAATTTATTATAGTTACATTACGTACATCTGACCACAGAATTTTCCTCCAGAAGGCCATGAAACAAAAATGTTGCTATTTGGCCATAATACCCAGCAATGTGTTTGGAGGAGAAAAGGTGAGGCCTTTAATCCCAGGAACACCACACCTACCGTCAAGCGTAGTGGTGGTAGTATTATGTTCTGGGACTGTTTTGCTGCCAATGGAACCGGTGCTTTACAGAGAGTAAATGGGATGATTAAAAAGGAGGATTACCTCCAAATTCTTCAGGACAGAGGTTGGGTTTAGGGCGCAGTTGGGTCTTCCAACAGGACAATGACCCCAAACACATGTCAAAAGTGGTAAAGGAATGGCTAAATCAGGCTAGAATTAAGGTTTTAGAATGGCCTTCCCAAAGTCCTGACTTGAATGTGTGGACAATGCTGAAGAAACAAGTCCATGTCAGAAAACCAACACATTTAGCTGAACTTCACCAATTTTGTCTACCAAAAGCGCCTTATTGCACTTAAACTTGCCAAAGGACATGTAACCAACTATTAACATTGCTGTATGTATACTTTTGACCCAGCAGATTTGCTCACATTTTCAGTAGACCCATAATAAATTCATAAAATAAACAAACTTCAAGAATGTTTTTTGCTCCAATCACTATCACAGAAAAATAAGAGTTGTACAAATTATTGGAAACTCAAGACAGCCATGACATTATGTCCTTCACAAGTGTATGTGAACTTTTAACCACGACTGTATACATGTTATTTTCTATGAAGACGCACCAATCTAGTGGAATGACCCTTCTAGTCTCTTTATAGGACTTTTAATGTGAGAGTGTAGAAAATAATTTGATCGGAATATATCTGGGCCGCAGTGGAGCTTATCTGCCCTTCACTTGACTGCCAACCAGTCCGGGCTCCAACTCACTTGCAACCTTAATGAGGACAAGTGGATAGACCAGGGGTAGGGAACCTATGGCTCTAGAGCCAGATGTGGCTCTTTTGCTGACTGTATTTGGCTCTCAGATAAATCTTAGCTGACGTTGCTTAACACGATAAGTAATTAATAATTCCGCTGGTATTCACAGTGTTAAAAATAACGTTCAAAATATAAAACATTCTTATGCATTTGAATCAATCCATCCGTTTCTATCGCACCTGTTCAAGAAGTTGCATTAATGGTCAAAAGTATTTTATTTATTATTGGTTAGCTACAGAATAGAATAACAATGTAATTAAAAAGTTGTACCGATCCGTTGTGGTGAAGAAGGAGCTGAGCCGGAAGGCAAAGCTCTCAATTTACTGGTCGATCTACGTTCCCATCCTCACCTATGGTCATGAGCTTAGGGATTTAGGGTCCGTAATATCCGAAAGGATAAGATCACGGGTACAAGCGGCCGAAATGAGTTTCCTCCGCCGTGTGGCGGGGCTCTCCCTTAGAGATAGGGTGAGAAGCTCTGCCATCCGGGAGGAACTCAAAGTAAAGCCGCTGCTCCTTCACATCGAGAGGAGCCAGATGAGGTGGTTCGGGCATCTGGTCAGGATGCCACCCGAACGCCTCCCTAGGGAGGTGTTTAGGGCACGTCCAACCGGTAGGAGGCCACGGGGAAGACCCAGGACACGTTGGGAAGACTATGTCTCCCGGCTGGCCTGGGAAGGCCTCGGGATCCCCCGGGAAGAGCTAGACGAAGTGGCTGGGGAGAGGGAAGTCTGGGTTTCCCTGCGTAGGCTGTTGCCCCCGCGACCCGACCTCGGATAAGCGGAAGATGATGGATGGATGGATTAAAAAGAATAAGAGATGCACTTATTTTTTTGGTGTCATCAGGGAAAGTCCAAATAAAAGAGGAGGCATAGAATTCTCTTGTCGGAGCGTGGGACGACATTGTACAAGGGTACAGGTCTACGGGTTTCTCCTCATTGAGCTAAAGTGAATCCTGTCTCTGTTTAATTCCTTGCTTCTTGTCTTTTTAATAGATGTCATCAGTGTTTGAACCTAACAGTTGTATTCAGTGTTAAAAATATTATATGGCTGTCACGGAAATACTTTTGAAAAATATTTGGCTTTCACGGCTCTCTCAGCCAAAAAGGTTCCCTACCCCTGGGATAGATGAATATATATCCATATGAATATACAAGTCACCCCAGCTGAAAATTAACCTTGGAAGTTTTTGGAAAAGTGCTTAAACAGTCTGAACCTGCTTTATGGATGCACAACATGTTTACTTTGTGCGTTTGTTATATATAATCACCCAAAAATTAATTAGCGCAGATGGCCTTCATTGCAAACAAATCACACTCAGTGATGCTCGCTATAGTAATAAAATAAACAATATGCGATATTTCAAACATTGTTTATACAAAGCAGTTTGCTCTGGCTGTAATCCCAGCGAGATAAACACGTTTATTTGCATTGTCTCATTAGCAGAGGTCACCGCCAATCAGACGAATCAGCAGCCATATAATCCGTCTCACCTACGCAGCTCAAAGTTGCTCCGCTCTCTGGAATTCTGCAACTCAACCGTGATTCCCATGCTCCCACTCGCTCATTAACTGCCTCCTTAACCCTCTTTGTTGCCTTGCTTTTTTCCTCCTTCTTTCCAATTACCACATGTGTTGTTATTATTTTTTTTTTTTTTACCAATCTTAGTCAGAGGAGTAGGAGAGCAGCAGGGAAGTAGAGAACCTGCAAAGGAATGACACGGGGGGGGGGGGGGGGGGGTGAGCTGGAAGAGTCTCCACGAGGATTAAATCAAAACAGGGTGCACTACTTGACTTCGACCAGCAGAGGCACTGTTTAGTTCAGTCTTAGTCTGTGGTCAAAAGGCGGGCATGATTTGTGCTGTCTGTAAAGTGGCAATACATTCACAACTTTTCTAGACAGACGGAAGAACTGAGCGGCAATTATTTAATTCTTTATTTTCCCAATTGACCAGAAAATTCAGTCAAATTCCCACATCCTTATTCTGCACTCCATCCATCATTCCATTTTCTACCGCTTATTCCCTTTCGGGGTAGCGGGGGGCGCTGGCGCCTATCTCAGCTACAATCGGGCGGAAGGCGGTGTACACCCTGGACAAGTCGCCACCTCACCGCAGGGCCAACACAGATAGACAGACAACATTCACACTCACATTCACACACTAGGGCCAATTTAGTGTTGCCAATCAACCTATCCCCAGGTGCATGTCTTTGGAAGTGGGAGGAAGCCGGAGTACCCGGAGGGAACCCACACATTCCTCTGCACTCAATTTAAAAAATAAAAAATAAATACCGTATTTTCCAGGCTAAAAGGCGCACTTAAAATATATTTTTCTTTTCTCAAAACTCGGTAGTGTGCCTTATTGTCACACCTATGGATCATGTTTTGTTTTGTCATGTTATGTTTTGATTTTGGACAATCAGTCACGTTTTGCACTTCCTGGTTTTGTTTGTTTCCATGCCAACCTATTAGTTTTCATCTTGCCCTCCTAGTCACGCCCCTGCCCTCAGTCCCGCACCTGTTCCTAATTATCACAGCCACTACTTAAATCATTTTCTTTCTGTCCATCAGTCTGGGATTTTTGCATTCTGCTTCATGCCACATTTCTATCACAAACCTCCACGCCTTGCCACGCTGCTAAACATTTGGACCACGCCACGTAAGATCCATGTATTCTTTCGCCTAAGTGCTGGTTTTTTTTGGTTTATTGTTAGTATCTTTTGTTCATTTATAGATAGCCATGCCATTGTGCTGTTTTTGTTAACGTTTTAGCATTGATTATTATCCTTGCATCGAGGAAGCACAAACACCCACAGTCCAAGCCTGACACTTATAACCCGGTGCGCCTAATGTAAGGAATAAGTTTGGTTGAGCTTACCCACCTCGAAGCTATTGTATTTACTACATGGTGTAATGATAAGCCTGACCAGTAGATGGCAGTCAAACATAAGAGATAAGTGTAGGCTGCACAATGATGGGTCTTAAGTAAACGACACCAACATTTGAAATGTTCCTTGAAAATATAGAACATTACACACGGCGCGTTAAAAATCTATCAAATGAAAAACAAAAAACACTTGACGTCCATTGCATCTGGTCTCCTCTAGAGGGGGAAGGGGGTCACCCACATCTGCTGTCCTCTTCAAGGTTTCTCATAGACATTCACATTGACATCCCACTGGGTGGTGAGTTTTTCCTTGCCCTTATGTGAGATCTGAACCAAGGATGTTGTTGTGGTTTGTGCAGCCCTTTGAGACAATTGTGATTTAGGGCTATATAAATAAACATTGATTGATTGATTGAAAATGTTTGAGTACGACCTTGGTGAGCTATGAAGCCAGATCACTTGATGGATAGTCGGCGCGTTAAACATATGAGTATTGTTATGGTGTGTGTGATCAATAAAGTACTTTCTATTGGATTCTATAGGGTTTAGCGTGGGGTGGTTTAGCTCGGTTGGTAGAGTGGCCGTGCCAGCAACTTGAGGGTTGCAGGTTCAATTCCCGCTTCTGCCAACTTAGTCACTGCCGTTGTGTCCTTGGGCAAGACACTTTACCCATCTGCTCCCAGTGCCAACCACACTGGTTTGAATGTAACTTAGATATTGGGTTTCACTATGTAAAGCGCTTTGAGTCACTAGAGAAAAAGCGCTATATAAATATAATTCACTTCACTAAGGTAAGAGATGTTATTTAGCGTTTTGTTTCACACTATTATGCAAAAGCAACTTTTCTTACCTTCTGGTACCTGCTGATCTGTATTTGGGATCTGTATAAGTCCTGAAAACTTGTGCGCTTCCGCCTTTGTAGTCCGTACCATTTTGTAGTCCGTACCATTTTGGTCATTTCAGAGAGTTTAAAAGATCAGTTTTAGACTTCCTTTATTGTCATTCACATTTCAACTTTACAGTACAGATAAGAACAACATTTTGTTGCATTTGCATGTGCTATAAAGTTTACACATGTTGAAATACATTCAAACCCTTGAGTAAATCAGGCCTATAATGTAGAGCAAACATTTACACCAACACAGCATGTACATTAAATAAGAGACCATCAAAACAGAAAACGATTGATGGCAGGCAACGGAATAATGGTGAGGTTACTGGCATTTAAACCCATGCAGCAAAATGTCAGTGCAGGTCAACTAAACGATGTGACATTTACTGTTTCATTGTGAACTTCTGTGTTGTTGAGAAAACTGACATGTAGGTTGTTCTATGTGTTAAGTAAAAGTACATACAGTGATACCTTATATAAATGGTGTCAAACAAAGTTTGTACTATAGCACTAGACATTGCACTATTTACTGCATCTAACATGAAGTAAGACTGCTCTCACCACGGACATAAATGGAGAAATAACAGTAAGGTATTACAGTCAATAGAAATCAGGCTGAATAAGTGTACGTAATATGACGCATAAATAACCAACTGAGAAGGTGCCTGCTATGCTAACCTAACATATTATGGTAAGAGTCATTCAAATAACTATAACATATAGAACATGCTACAAGTTTACTAAACAATCTGTCACTCCTAATCGCTAAATCCCATGAAATCTTATACGTCTAGTCTCTTACGTGAATGAACTAAATAATATTATTTGATATTTTACGGTAATGTGTTTAATAATTTCGCACATAAGTCGCTCCCGAGTATAAGTCGCACCCCTGGCCAAACTATGAAAAAAACTGTGACTTATAGTCCGAAAAATACGGTGTGTGTTAGTAACAGGGATGCAAATATTCATAAAAAAACATGTACACAAATACAAAAATAAATTAATATTGTTCCATATAGGTATGTAATAGTAGTAAAAAAATGAAGCTTTCATTTCCAAAGTGTTTGCACATTAATTTAATTCTCCCAAATAAATTAACAAGTACTTGTTTTGTTGTAATAATGTTTGGTCTGTAAAGCTTGTTTGGCTTCATCAATGTGAGAAGTGAAAAGTCTTGCCCATATATTGTATGCAGGGATTCTTCATTTCCACAGAATTACAGACTACATTTCCTCTTTAATGGGGTCAGAATTAATGCAACATGATATCGTACTTACCTACATTTGAGGTCAAACGCAGTCCATTTGAAATCTACTTACTCCTGTGTCACATGAATAACTCATGAGAGGAGCCGACATCAATGTACCAAAAGTCATTTTTCAATCTGCCAGACATGGACTATTCAAACCTATTTGAAGAGCTTCGCTTTTTGTGCAGTCAGCAAAATGTCTGAATGTCGGAAGAATAAATTATTCAGTACTTTAATGAAGGTGCATGGGAGTAAATTTGCTCGGTAAAATGGTGTGTTCCTCTGAGGAAGATTTGCTCTGGGACCGAAAGGAGAACTGAGTAGCGGAAAGGACGCATAGTATTAATATTTAAGATACTGTTTCTTTGAGAGTTTTGTCCCCAAAATCGAATACCCCTGAGAGGTGACTTAGTAAATACAAACGTACATGTACATACATGCAGGGAGTTATTATTAGGTCCATCAGTGCTAAATATTATAAACTTATCACTTTCCTCGGGCACTGTTCCCCTAGCATTCAAAAAAGCGGTTATTCATCCTCTCCTTAAAAGACCTAACCTCGATCCTGACCTCATGGTAAACTACCGACCGGTGTCTCACCTTCCCTTTATTTCAAAAATCCTCGAAAAAATTGTTGCAGAGCAGCTAAATGAGCACTTAGCGTTTAACAATCTATGTGAAACCTTTCAATCCGGTTTCAGGGCAAATCACTCGACTGAGACAGCCCTCGCAAAATTGACTAATGATCTATTGCTAACGATGGACTCTGATGCGTCATCTATGTTGCTGCTCCTCGATCTTAGCGCTGCTTTCGATAACGTCGATCATAATATTTTATTAGAGCGTATCAAAATACGAATTGGTATGTCAGACTCAGCCCTGTCATGGTTTAACTCTTATCTTACTGATAGGATGCAGTGTGTCTCCTATAACAGTGTGACCTCGGACTATGTTAAGGTAACGTGTGGAGTTCCCCAGGGTTCGGTCCTTGGCCCTGTACTCTTCAGCATCTACATGCTGCCGCTGGGTGACGTCATACGCAAATACGGTATTAGTTTTCACTGTTATGCTGATGACACCCAACTCTACATGCCCCTAAAGCTGACCAACACGCCGGACTGTAGTCAGTTGGAAGCGTGTCTTAATGAAATTAAACAATGGATGTCCGCTAACTTTTTGCAACTCAACGCCAAAAAAACGGAAATGCTGATTATCGGTCCTGCTAGACACCGACCTCTATTTAATAATACAACTTTAACATTTGACAACCAAATAATAAAACAAGGTGACTCTGTAAAAAATCTGGGTATTATCTTCGACCCAACTCTCTCCTTTGAGTCACACATTAAAAGCGTTACTAAAACGGCCTTCTTTCATCTCCGTAATATCGCTAAAATTCGCTCCATTTTGTCCACTAAAGACGCCGAGATCATTATCCATGCGTTTGTTACGTCTCGTCTCGATTACTGTAACGTATTATTTTCGGGTCTCCCCATGTCTAGCATTAAAAGATTACAGTTGGTACAAAATGCGGCTGCTAGACTTTTGACAAGAACAAGAAAGTTTGATCATATTACGCCTGTACTGGCTCACCTGCACTGGCTTCCTGTGCACTTAAGATGTGACTTTAAGGTTTTACTACTTACGTATAAAATACTACATGGTCTAGCTCCAGCCTATATTGCCGATTGTATTGTACCGTATGTCCCGGCAAGAAATCTGCGTTCAAAAGACTCCGGCTTATTAGTGATTCCTATAGCTCAAAAAAAGTCTGCGGGCTATAGAGCGTTTTCCGTTCGGGCTCCAGTACTCTGGAATGCCCTCCCGGTAACAGTTCGAGATGCTACCTCAGTAGAAGCATTTAAGTCTCACCTTAAAACTCATCTGTATACTCTAGCCTTTAAATAGACCTCCTTTTTAGACCAGTTGATCTGCCGCTTCTTTTCTTTCTCCTATGTCCCCCCCTCCCTTGTGGAGGGGGGTCCGGTCCGATGACCATGGATGAAGTACTGGCTGTCCAGAGTCGAGACCCAGGATGGACCGCTCGTCGGGACCCAGGATGGACCGCTCGCCTGTATCGGTTGGGGACATCTCTACGCTGCTGATCCGCTTGAGATGGTTTCCTGTGGACGGGACTCTCCCTGCTGTCTTGGAGCCACTATGGATTGAACTTTCACAGTATCATGTTAGACCCGCTCGACATCCATTGCTTTCGGTCCCCTAGAGGGGGGGGGGGTTGCCCACATCTGAGGTCCTCTCCAAGGTTTCTCATAGTCAGCATTGTCACTGGCGTCCCACTGGATGTGAATTCTCCCTGCCCACTGGGTGTGAGTTTTCCTTGCCCTTTTGTGAGTTCTTCCGAGGATGTTGTAGTCGTAATGATTTGTGCAGTCCTTTGAGACATTTGTGATTTGGGGCTATATAAATAAACATTGATTGATTGATTGATCGATTGAGTAAAGGCAAGTTGAATTTCATCAAAAGTGTTACTTTTATATTCCTGTTCAGTGTATTTATATACAGTACAGGTCAAACGTTTGGACACACCTCCTCATTCAATGGGTTTTCTTTATTTTCATGACTATTTACATTGTAGATTGTCACTGAAGGCATCAAAACTATGAATGAACATGTGGAGTTATGTATTGTTTTAAATTCTGGTTTCTTCAAAATAGACACCTTTTGCTCTGATTACTGCTTTGCACACTCTTGGCATTCTCTCGATAAGCTTCAAGAGGTAGTCACCTGAAGTGGTTTTCACTTCACAGGTGTGCTTGAAGCTCATCGAGAGAATGCCAAGAGTGTGCAAAGCAGTAATCAAAGGGTGGCTATTTTGAAGAAACTAGAATATAAAACATGTTTTCAGTTAGTTCACCTTTTTTTGTTAAGTACATAAGTCCACATATAACACATAACAAACTATGTTTCAGTTCCTACAATGGTTGCAAGTTTCGCAATAGGATATTTTATGCTTTCCATCCATCCATTTCCTCCTGCTTTGTCATGTCGCCACTGAATCCATGCATGTTCAACACATAATATTTTGATTGCAAAGCTTTTAGTCACTTTTGTTACTCCTTCAGCAGAGAGAGTCGGGCTCAGAAAATCATCTCTTGAGTGTGACAGAATGTCAACATTCTCAGAACGGGAAACAAAAGAACATACATAATTAGACCATTTTGGTCAATCACACAAGACAACCTTTTATAAGAAAGCAATAAAAACATCTTTGGCTTTGGTAGTGTACAGTACAGAACATGTTGGTTCGGTTACCAGGCAACAAAGAAGTCATAGCTCTGTAACTATTATGTGTTGACCTTCTGCTAAACGAACAAGCTCAGAATTACGGTACTGACATTTTTATTTAGGTAAAGCTATGTTGTTTGATAAAAAAAACAATCTCTCAACCTATTTGCTGTGCAGATAGTGCATATTGTATATGTCTTTGGGTGCTTCTATAATTAAAAGCCTGATGTTTACCATGCAGTGCTAACTCTTCTTTTGGTATGATCGATATGTACTATTTAAACTATTGCTGTCAGAAAAGCTTAGTTTTAGGTGGTAGTTACTGTAAGTGGGGGCAGATGAAAAAGGGGGGTTTGCTGTATATTGTATGCCTAATGTTTTAAAATGTTGAGGTGGAGCCTCTCTACACCTCATCTTACAAACCCCGTTTCCATATGAGTTGGGAAATTGTGTTCGATGTAAATACAAACAGAATACAATGATTTGCAAATCCTTTTCAACCCATATTCAATTGAATGCACTACAAAGACAAGATATTTGATGTTCAAACTCGTAAACTTCATTTTTTTGCAAATAGTAATAAACTTAGAGTTTCATGGCTGCAACACGTGCCAAAGTAGTTGGGAAAGGGCATGTTCATCACTGTATTACATCACCTTTTCTTTTAATAACACTCTATAAATGTTTGGGAACTTAGGAAACTAATCGTTGAAGCTTTGAAAGTGGAATTCTTTCCCATTCTTATTTAATGTAGAACTTCAGTCGTTCAACAATCCGGGGTCTCCCCTGTCGTATTTCACGCTTCATATTGCCGCACACATTTTCAATGGGAGACAGGTTTGGACTGCAGGCGGGCCAGGAAAGTACCTGCACTCTTTTTTTTTACGAAGCCACGCTGTTGTAACATGTGCTGAATGTGGCTTGGTATTGTCTTGGTGAAATAAGCAGTGGCGTCCATGAAAAAAGACAGCGCTTGGATGGCAGCATATAAGTTTACAAATTTTATTCACAATACCATATAACATTTACAATAGTGGTGAATATCATCATTTAAAGATGTTGGTCCGTGAAAGTATGTGGTATTTTGTAAACGTATATGTTGTTCCAAAACCTGTATGTACCTATTAGCATTAATGATGCCTTCACAGATGTGCAAGTTACCCATGCCTTGGACACTAATGCACCACCATACCATCACTTTTATCGACACTTTTGAACTTTGCGTCGATAACAGTCTGGAGAGTTCGCTTCCCCTTTGGTCCAGATGGCACGATGTAGAATATTTCCCAAAACAATTTGAAATGTGGACTCGTCAGACTACAGAACACTTTTCCACTTTGCATGAGTCCATCTTAGATGATCTCGGGCCCACAGAAGCTGGCGATGTTTCTGGATGTTGTTGATAAATGGCTTTCACTTTGCATAGTAGAGCTTTAACTTGCACTTACAGATGAAGCGACGAACTGTATTTAGTGACAGTGGTTTTCTGAGGTGTTCCTTAACCCATGTGGTGATATCCTTTAGAGATTGATGTCGGTTTTTGATACAGTGCCATCTGAGGGATCGAAGGTCACGGTCATTCAATGTTGGTTTCCGGCCATGCCGCCTACGTGGAGTGATTTCTCCAGGTTCTCTGAACCTTTTGATGATATTACGGACCCTAAATCCCTAAATTTCTTGCAATTGCACTTTAAACGTGTTGTCCTTAAACTGTTTGACTATTTGCTCACGCAGTTGTGGACAAAGGGGTGTACCTCGCCCCATCCTTTCTTGTGAAAGACTGAGCATTTTTTGGGAAGCTGTTTTTATACGCGTTCTCTGGAGTGATGAATCACTCTTTTTCATCTGGCAATCCGATGGACGAGTCTGGGTTTGGAGGTTGCCAGGAACACAGTACATTTCAGACTGCATTGTGCCGAGTGTGAAATTTGGTGGAGGCGGAATTGTGGTGTGGGGTTGTTTTTCAGGAGTTGGGCTTGGCCCCTTAGTTCGAGTGAAAGGAACTTTGAATGCTCCAGGATACCAAAACATTTTGGACATTCCATGCTCCCAACCTTGTGGGAAAAGTTTGGAGCAGGCCCCTTCCTCTTCCAACATGACTGTGTACCACTGCACAAAACAAGGTCCATAAAGACATGGACGACAGAGTCTGGTGTGGATGAACTTGACTGGCCTGCACAGAGTCCTGACCTGAACCCGATAGAACACCTTTGTGATGAATTAGAATGGAGACTAAGAGCCAAGTCTTCCCGACCAACATCAGTGTGTGACCTCACCAATGCGCTTTTGGAAGAATGGTGGAACATTCCTATAAACGCACTCTGCAACCTTGTGGACAGCCTTCCCAGAAGAGTTGAAGCTGCAAAAGGTGGACCAACATCATATTGAACCCTATGAGTTAGGAATGGGATGACACTTCAAGTTCATATGTGAGTCAAGGCAGGTGGCCAAATACTTTTGGCAGTATAGTGTATGTCAATCAATTTTTTAAAAGAACTGATACTTGAGCATTATTTATAGTTAGTGGCTAATATTTACTCAATGTTGACTTATACACATAACATCACACACAAGTAAATACAAATTAGTGCTGTGTAGGTCAATAAATGGTATTAATTACAAAAAATATAACATTAATACAGGGGTCGGCCACCCAAAATGTTGAAAGAGCCATGTTGGAACAAAAATACAAAAAACAAATCTGTCTGGAACCGCAAAAAAAGAAGAGCCGTGTATAAGTTTTTTTAATGAAGGCAACACATGATGTAATAGTCTATATTAGCTATATTAGCCTACTATCAAAATGACTATGTGTCGTAGGCTGAACCAAATCTTCATTGATAGAAATGTTGACATTTTATATTTATTCTACACATTTTACAACATTAGAAACCATTACTAAATCAGATGCTACTCAGAAGGTGAGATAACTCCTTCTTTTTTTTTCTATTTATTGTTTTAATTGGTTTTACCCTTTACACTCGTTTTTAATCATATTTTTTTATATTGATTTTATTTTTTATTCAATCATTGGTGGGGCTAAGGATATTTGAATATTGTTTTTAATATTGTTGTGCAATACTTTGGAAACATTTATGTTGTTTAAATTTGCTATACAAATAAATTGGATTGAATTGGAAATCACTGCCTTAATGGCCAAAGGTAGGGAGGTGTGTGTCCTATTTAAAGGAAACGGCCCTCTGTTTTCTTTTAATAGATTTATTACAATCTTTGGCAAGCTAGGTAATGTTTGCTGTGGTCTGGAACAACATGGCACACAAACAACTATCTGAAATGCAACCAATATTACATATAGATATTTTGTCATGAGACATGCAAAACTAAATTATATACAAAGAGGATACAAGTAAAGGATATTAAATGAGCTCATATATAGCTACAAATGAGCCATAATGATGCAATATGTACATACAGCTAGCCTAAATAGCATGATAGCATTGATTAGCTCGCAGTGATGCACTGACTAAATATGCCTGATTAGCACTCCAACCTAGTTAATAACATCAACAATGTGCACCATTGTGCAGTCACTCACAGCATAAAACATTTGGTGGACAAAATGAGACAAAGAAGGAGTGGAAGATTTTACATTGTAAACAAACTATTGTGTCACAGTCCACACTATGGTTGGTTCAAAAACTGCCAAAATTAGTAGGACAAAACGATGTTCACCTAATACTCTCATCAGTGAAGCAAAAACACAAACATATTAAACAGTGGGGATTTGTGGGTTTGTGTCATGTTTGTCCTCAAACAAAAAACATTCTGAAACAAAAACAATATTTTTCCCCGATCTTTTTCCATTTTCAATCCTTTTTCAAAAATGCTCCAGGGAGCCACTCGGGCGGCACTAAACAGCCGCATCCGGCTCGAGAGCCACGGGTTGCTGATCCCCGCATTAATATAATACAAATATATACAGTTTTGTTTTCAAATGCAATAATAATGTATTAAAAAACTGTACACATAAAACAAATGTATATCAAGACTATTGTCATACAGAATAATAGCGATATGACCATAAAACATAGCTTCGTAATTAATCAATAAAATGTAATATATAGTAAAAATAGATATTCTAATTAGGGCTGTCCAATATAATGCATTAAAAAGTATGTGATTAATTACAAAAATGTTCACATTAATCATGTATATACGCAGATTAATCATGCAATTTGTTGTTACCGGTCAGTGCTCAGGTCCATGAGTCATGCTTGCTACTGATAGTTTGGTTATGTTTTGGTTTTCCTGTGTTTATAATCACTTCCTGTCCCGGTGCTGTTGTTTTGTCAGTGTTTCCTGTTTGGTCTCTATTGTTTTGCAGCACCTTTGCTTTCTGTTCCATGTCCTTTCTGCACACCTGTTCCTTGTTTAATTACTTCTATTTAGTTCCACCTGGGTCCCTCCTTCAGGACTGGAACATTCTTGCTGTTTCGTTTGGGATTGATGCTTCATGTGCTGATTTTGTTACGCGCTTCCTTTTGTGAGTAAAACATTGTTCTTTACTTGCATTTCCGCCTGCCATTCTCTGCATCTTTGGGGCCACGCCGAAGCAACGCTCACCACACAATGTTTGAGGTATGTCACGGCAAAAATGGGTGAGGAGACATTGATTATTGTGCATGGTCCTTGGCACAATTTATTCCAAAAAAAAATAAAAATAAAACTGTTGGCAAGTTTTAAGAGAATAATGAATTGCATTCAAGCAAGCCATTTAAAAATAAAATACAAATTTAAGTTATTTTAGGTTACCCAATTGAGTAAACAGTGATTAATTCTGATTAATCCAAAGTGTGATTAGTCTGATTAAAACAAAAAAAGAAAAAAAAAAAAGAAAAAATAATTTATTTGAATGTATAGGTTGTAAAACAATCATTATTATCCAGACAGAGAAAATAACAACCATTGAATATTAAAACATATACACAGAAACAAGTGCAAGGGATATTAAATGAAAGAAAAATAAAGTGTCATACAGTAAATTTGTGGTTGATGGAAATTATGGAATTTTTTTTGTCATATTTTTTTCTCCTTTGCCCTCAGTCTGGGCCCAGGCTTGGGCTGATTTGATTTTTTTTTTATGCTCAATTAATCGAAGGTCTGTATTATAAACGCTTACGTGCAGTGATTTCTCCGGATTCTCTGAATCTTTTTATGATATTACGGATTATAGATGGTAAAATCTCAAAATTCCTTAGAATAGATAGTTCTTGCAGCCATCAGAGACATTTGTTAATGAATGAATACAAATATGTCTTGTTTGGTGTGGCTCAGTAAGCACTTCCAGGTCCCAGGGTTCGATTCTCGTTCCCGCCATCCTAGTCACTGCCGTTGTGTCCTTGAGCAAGACACTTAACCCACGTGAAGTAATTATATTTATATAGCACTTTTCTCTAGTGACTCAAAGCGCTTTACATCTTGAAACCCAATATCTAAGATACATTTAAACCAGTGTGTGTGGCACTGGGAGCAGGTGGGTGAAGTGTCTTGCCCAAGGACACAATGGCAGTGACTAGGATGGCGGAAGCTGGAATCGACCCTCGGATTTAGGAGGAACAGTTTGATTTTCGTCCTGGTCGTGGAACTGTGGACCAGCTCTATACTCTCGGCAGGGTTCTTGAGGGTGCATGGGAGTTTGCCCAACCAGTCTACATGTGCTTTGTGGACTTGGAGAAGGCATTCGACCGTGTCCCTCGGGAAGTCCTGTGGGGAGTGCTCAGAGAGTATGGGGTATCGGACTGTCTTATTGTGGCGGTCCGTTCCCTGTACGATCAGTGTCAGAGCTTGGTCCGCATTGCCGGCAGTAAGTCGAACACATTTCCAGTGAGGGTTGGACTCCGCCAAGGCTGTCCTTTGTCACCGATTCTGTTCATAACTTTTATGGACAGAATTTCTAGGCGCAGTCAAGGCGTTGAGGGGTTCCGGTTTGGTAACCGCAGGGTTAGGTCTCTGCTTTTTGCAGATGATGTGGTCCTGATGGCTTCATCTGACCGGGATCTTCAGCTCTCGCTGGATCGGTTCGCAGCCGAGTGTGAAGCGACCGGAATGAGAATCAGTACCTCCAAGTCCGAGTCCATGGTTCTCGCCCGGAAAAGGGTGGAGTGCCATCTCCGGGTTGGGGAGGAGACCCTGCCCCAAGTGGAGGAGTTCAAGTACCTAGGAGTCTTGTTCACGAGTGAGGGAAGAGTGGATCGTGAGATCGACAGGCGGATCGGTGCGGCGTCTTCAGTAATGCGGACGTTGTACCGATCCGTTGTGGTGAAGAAGGAGCTGAGCCGGAAGGCAAAGCTCTCAATTTACCGGTCGATCTACGTTCCCATCCTCACCTATGGTCATGAGCTTTGGGTCATGACCGAAAGGATAAGATCACGGGTACAAGCGGCCGAAATGAGTTTCCTCCGCCGTGTGGCGGGGCTCTCCCTTAGAGATAGGGTGAGAAGCTCTGCCATCCGGGAGGAACTCAAAGTAAAGCCGCTGCTCCTTCACATCCAGAGGAGCCAGATGAGGTGGTTCGGGCATCTGGTCAGGATGCCACCCGAACGCCTCCCTAGGGAGGTGTTTAGGGCACGTCCAACCGGTAGGAGGCCACGGGGAAGACCCAGGACACGTTGGGAAGACTATGTCTCCCGGCTGGCCTGGGAACGCCTCGGGATCCCCCGGGAAGAGCTAGACGAAGTGGCTGGGGAGAGGGAAGTCTGGGTTTCCCTGCTTAGGCTGTTGCCCCCGCGACCCGACCTCGGATAAGCGGAAGATGATGGATGGATGGATGGGATCGACCCTGAAACCCTCAAGTTGCGGGCTCGGCCGCTCTACCAACCGAGCTACCCACACTTGTGTAAATGTAGCTTAAAGATGCAGATAATGGGTTTCACTCTGCAAATGAGCGCTGTAAAAATATGATTCATGGAGTTTCATTGAGTGATGCACTCCAAATGTGATAATTATGAATGTCCAGCTGCAATGGAAACACTAGTGGGAAAACAAACCTCTTTTATCAGGCTTAGAATGAGTGGTCATATTCTGTGGTCCCAACAGCATAATAATAAACCGTACGGTAATTAAGGTTTTCCATCTTGTGCCTTCACCTCATGACTGCCAAATTTGGACCATGTGAGAAATTGTGTGACTGTGAAAATGCCAAAGGCTGCATGGAGAAATCCCCTCTTTCAAGTTTCTAGGATTGCTGTACAAAGTATGGGAACCTGAATGAATACATATTTAGAAGGAAAGTGTTATGTTTGAAGCAGACATATTTTCCAGTATCATGAGTGTCCCTGCAACCCCTGCAGCTAGGCGAGTGGAGCCGAAAATCGGCCGTGCTTTTTGGGGAGCTTTTGTGTCAGCGTCCTGGTGGCTGTGGTCTGATGACATCCTGGTCCAGATTGTTTACGCTCACGTCTCCTCTGTACTCAGCCATGCACTCACTTGTCAACATAGTATGTATGTGTATGTTGTTTGTTTGGCATCTGTCAGTGCGTATGTGTTTGATAAAGGGGGATACGGGTCACCGGTAGGGATGTCTGATAATATCGAACTGCTGATATTATCGGCCGATTAATGTTGTAAAATGTAATATCGGAAATTATCGGTTTCAGTTTCACAAATAATAAAACAAGGTGACTCTGTAAAAAATCTGGGTATTATCTTCGACCCAACTCTCTCCTTTGAGTCACACATTAAAAGCGTTACTAAAACGGCCTTCTTTCATCTCCGTAATATCGCTAAAATTCGCTCCATTTTGTCCACTAAAGACGCCGAGATCATTATCCATGCGTTTGTTACGTCTCGTCTCGATTACTGTAACGTATTATTTTCGGGTCTCCCCATGTCTAGCATTAAAAGATTACAGCTGGTACAAAAAGCGGCTGCTAGACTTTTGACAAGAACAAGAAAGTTTGATCACATTACGCCTGTACTGGCTCACCTGCACTGGCTTCCTGTGCACTTAAGATGTGACGTTAAGGTTTTACTACTTACGTATAAAATACTACACGGTCTAGCTCCAGCCTATCTTGCCGATTGTATTGTACCATATGTCCCGGCAAGAAATCTGCGTTCAAAAGACTCCGGCTTATTAGTGATTCCTAGAGCCCAAAAAAAGTCTGCGGGCTATAGAGCGTTTTCCGTTCGGGCTCCAGTACTCTGGAATGCCCTCCCGGTAACAGTTCGAGATGCTACCTCAGTAGAAGCATTTAAGTCTCACCTTAAAACTCATCTGTATACTCTAGCCTTTAAATAGACCTCCTTTTTAGACCAGTTGATCTGCCGCTTCTTTTCTTTCTCCGATGTCCCCCCCTCCCTTGTGGAGGGGGTCCAGTCCGATGACCATGGATGAAGTACTGGCTGTCCAGAGTCGAGACCCAGGATGGACCGCTCGTCGGGACCCAGGATGGACCGCTCGCCTGTATCGGTTGGGGAAATCTCTACGCTGCTGATCCGCTTGAGATGGTTTCCTGTGGACGGGACTCTCGCTGCTGTCTTGGATCCGCTTGAACTGAACTCTCGCGGCTGTGTTGGAGCCACTATGGATTGAACTTTCACAGTATCATGTTAGACCCGCTCGACATCCATTGCTTTCGGTCCTCTAGAGAGGGGGGGTTGCCCACATCTGAGGTCCTCTCCAAGGTTTCTCATAGTCAGCATTGTCACTGGCGTCCCACTGGATGTGAATTCTCTCTGCCCACTGGGTGTGAGTTTTCCTTGCCCTTTTGTGGGTTCTTCCGAGGATGTTGTAGTCGTAATGATTTGTGCAGTCCTTTGAGACATTTGTGATTTGGGGCTATATAAATAAACATTGATTGATTGATTGAAAGTAAAATTGGACTTTTTAAAAGGCCGCTGTCTATCTACACGGACGTAGGGAGAAGTACAGAGCACCAATAAACTTTGAAGGCACTTCTTTTGTGTGCCGGCCCAATCACATAATAGCTACAGCTTTTCACACACACAAGTGAATGCAAGGCATACTTGGTCGACAGCTATACAGGTCACACTGGGGGTGGCCGTATAAACACTGTTACTAATATGCACCACACTGTGAACCCAAACCAAACAAGAATGACAAACACATTTCAGGGGAACATATGCACCATGACACAACAGAATTAATAGCCAGAACCCCATGCAGCACTAACTCTTCTGGGACGTTACAATATACCTGTATACCCCCCGCCCACCTCAACCTCCTGTCCCAAATTCCAAACTGCTGTTTTGAGGCATGATAAAAAAAAAAATGCACTTTGTGACTTCAATAATAAATATGGAAGTGCCATGTTGGCATTTTTTTCCATAACTATAGTTGATTTATTTTGGAAAACCTTGTTACATTGTTTAATGCATCACAACAAAATTAGGCATAATAATGTGTTAATTCCACGACTGTGTATATCTGTATCGGTTGACATCGGAATCTGTAACTAAAAGTCGGATATCGGAAAAAAGCCATTACCGGGTTATTTGTTTTAAAGCACTTTGCGTTGCATTTTTCTTTTATCTATGAAAAACACTTTATAAATAAAGTAAGATTGATTCATTTGAAAAAACGTTAACTTTAGAGCAGTGGTTTTTGATTAATATTTTCACCAAGTATCACCTCAAAATACTTTGCTCTCCAAGTACCACCACAATGACCAACATTAAAATACAGTAGCGTAATAGGCCCACATATTCTTTATAAACAAGATTTGTTTAATGTTTGGGATATAGGAAAATATAACGATTTGCTTGAATAATGAATGAAATAAATAAATAAAACATTTAAAAGTGATTTTTGAGTGTACCACCAGATGGAGCCCGCATGCTATTAGTGGTACATGTTCCACAGGTTTTAGATCGGGGGTCACCAACGCGGTGCCCGCGGGCACCAGGTAGCACGTCAGGACCAGATGAGTCGCCCGCTGGCCTGTTCTAAAAATAGCTCAAATAGCAGCACTTACCTCTGTTTTAAATTTTATTTACTAGCAAGCTGGTCTCTATTTGCTCGAAATTTTTAATTCTAAGAGAGACAAAACTCAAATAGAATCTGAAAATCCAAGAACATATTTTAAAGACTTGTTTGAATAAATTCATTTATTTTTTTACTTTGCTTCTTATAACTTTCAGAAAGACAATTTTAGAGAAAAAAATACAACCTTAAAAATTATTTCGGGATTTTTAAACACATATACCTTTTAAAAATTCCTTCCTCTTCTTTCCTGACAATTCAAATCAATGTTCAAGTTTTTTTATTGTAAAGAATAATAAATACATTTTATTTTAATTATTCATTTTAGCTTATTTTTTTTCGACAAAGAATATTTGTGAAATATTTCTTCAAACTTATGATTAAAATTCAAAAAAATATATACTGGCAAATCTAAAAAAATCTGTCGAATCAAGTTTAAATCATATTTTAAAGTCTTTTGAATTTATTTTAAAATTTTTGTTCTGGAAAATCTAGAAGAAATAATGATTTGTCTTTGTTAGAAATATAGCTTGGTCCAATTTGTTTTATATTCTAACAAAGTGCAGATACGATTTTAACCTATTTAAAACATGTCATCAAAATTGTCAAATGAATATTAATCAGGAAAAATTACTAAAGATGTTCCATGAATTATTTTTTAATTGTTTTCAAAAAGATTTGAAATAGCTAGTTTTTCTAATTTTTTTTGGTTGAATTTTGAATTTTAAAGACTCGAAATTGAAGATAAACTGTTTCAAAGTTGTTGTTTTTTTTTCTCGTGTTTTCTCCTTTTTTAACCGTTCAATTAAGTGTTTTTTTTCATCATTTATTGTCTACAAAAAACCTTCCGTAAAAGGAAAAAAAATGTACGACGGAATGACAGACAGAAATGCCCATTTTATTATACTATAGATTTATTTATTAAAAGTAAATTGATCAAATCGGCTATTTCTGGCAATTTAAGTGTGTATCAAACTGGTAGCCCTTCGCATTAATTAGTACCCAAGAAGTAGCTCTTGGTTTCAAAAAGGTTGGTGACCCCTGTTTTAGAGTAACTGCTTTAAGTAATTTGACTCAAGTGAAAAGTAGTCATCCAAATAGTTACTTGAGTAAAAGAAAAGTGTTTTGTAAAAATTAAAAAATTCAGCAGCTATTTATTCATGGTACTTTCACTACAACTATGGTTGGTGTGTGTGTGCGTTTGAGAGACAGAGAGACCTGGGGCGGCGTGGCTCGGTTGGTAGAGTGGCCGTGTCAGCAACTTGAGAGTTCTAGGTTCAATACCCGCCTATGCCAACCAAGGCACTTCCCTTGTGTCCTTGGGCAAGACACTTTACGCACCTGCTCCCAATGAAACCCACATTGGTCTAAATGTAGGAACATATAAAATGTTGGTGTTGTTTACTTGTGTCATATTGCAATCCACACGTATCTCTTATGTTTGACAGCCATCTACTGGTCACACTTATCATTACACCATCCACCAAATACAATTGCTTTGAGGTCTATTAGCACAACCAGAACAATTCCGTATATCAGGCGCATCGGGTTATAAGGCGCACTGTCGAGTTTTGAGGGGGGAAAAAAAGATTTTAAGTACGCCTTAAACCGTACCGTTACAAAAGAGCAGTAGTTTTCTAAATGTTTTTCACCAAATATAACCTCAGAAAATACTTGGCTCTCTAAATACAACCATAATGACCAACATTAAAATACATAAGCACAATAGGCCCACATATTTATTAAAAACAAGGTAGAGGTTTTATTTACGTTTAATCTTTTTGGATACAAGAAAATATAACACTGTGCTTAAATAATGATTAAAATAAAATTAACAGATTTGAGAGTCACTGCTTTAAGTCATATGACTCACGTGAAAAGTAGTCATTCAAATTTGAGAGACCCTACACCTGGTACGGCGTGATCTTGGTGGGTAAAATGGCTGTGCCAGCAACTTGAGGGTACCAGGTTCGATCCCCGCCTCCACCAACCTAGTCACTGCCGTTGTGTCCTTGGGCAAGGATACTTCACCCAGTTCCACCCACTCTGGTTTTAATGTAGGTTAGAGATGCAACTAATGGGTTTCACTATGTAAAGCACTTTGCATCTCTAGAGAAAAGCGCTATATAAATCCTCTTCACTTCACCCTACTAGAATAAGTAATGGAAAATATGCACATTTTACATTCATGGTGTTTTAACAGGACTAATGTTGGCATGTGTGAAGCTGAAACCAAAACATCTACACTTCAGCGCAAAATGGTAGACAAAGTCTTCCCAACGTGTCCTGGGTCTTCCCCGTGGCTTCCTACCGGTTGGACGTGCCCTAAACACCTCCCTAGGGAGGCGTTCGGGTGGCATCCTGACCAGATGCCCGAACCACCTCATCTGGCTCCTCTCGATGTGGAGGAGCAGCGGCTTTACTTTGAGTTCCTCCCGGATGGCAGAGCTTCTCACCCTATCTCTAAGGGAGAGCCCCGCCACACGGTGGAGGAAACTCATTTCGGCCGCTTGTACCCGTGATCTTATCCTTTCGGTCATGACCCAAAGCTCATTACCATAGGTGAGGATGGGAACGTAGATTGACCGGTAAATTGAGAGCTTTTTTAAGCAAAATTGGTTTTGGATAATGTAGTAAATGTAGCACATTTTTTACCCACATATGATTTTTTTTTTCGGTAAAAACTTCCTACACTTGAACAAAAACAGACTCAACCATAGCACACTTGATCAATACCCAGAACAAAGTAGAAGTTGAGCTATACTAAAACTGCATAGTCTTAAATCAGAATCAGAAATACTTTAATAATCCCCAAGTGGAAATTTAAGATTTTCAGCACTATCCCGTTCAAGAGCAGACAAACATTACAGGGAGACAGAACAGGATCGCTGACGGGTCTGCCCATTTTCAGCGCCCCTTACAAAAAAGATGAGGAACAGGGTAGGAGGGTGGGTCGTGGTGAGGAAAATTATATGTATATATATATAACAATTTCCCCAAGATGGTGCTGTTGGCAGGAGCTCTGTGCTCTTGTGTCATCCTTTTGTGTTTCCCTCTTGTTTTCATGTCTTATTATATACAGTGTATATATATATATATTTTTGCCTTTTTGTTCCGGGACCCTTTGGGACTGTGTAACAAGGGGTGGCACTTTCATGACCTCTGCGGTGCTTTTTTGTGGACTTCTGGATCTGCCTCCTGGGGGCCTTTTGGCCATGGAGACCAGCTACTGGGTCTCTGCCACACCAGAGTCCGTTTAGAGAGACTGGAGGAGATGCGGATGAAGAGACAGGGCTGCGGAGCTGGCACTTAGCGCCGGGACAGATGAGCTTCACAGCGTCTTGGCTGAATGAGCAGGTACTGGACACCTCAGTCTTCTTGGACGTATCCTCGCTCATCCATGCGGACTGGACACTGGCCGAGTCTTGGTTGCTTTGTTGGGTCTGCTCCTGTCTCTGGCCATGCTCTCTGAACCCCAGCAGACGACGGTGTGGAAAACCGCAGAGGCCACCACAGTGTATATGTTACTTTTAATTTTTAGTTTTTAAGGATCTTTTTGTATACACCAATGTTTTCTCAGCTGGGATTTGTTCGTAGGTTAAAACAAAATCTACGAGTGCTCCAAAACACTCTTAGGGGGGCCTATTTGTTCTTAAGTGTGATAAGTTCCTTTACTTCTATTGTTTAATGTTAAATTAATATCATATAAATATATATAGAGATAGCTAGATAGATTGATCTCTCAAAATCAGCAATATATAGGCCTTTCCAAATACCATACACACACACAATGGCAATGCTTTTACTGCTACTGAAAGATGCCGCTGATCGTGCCCTGGGGAGGGAGCACGTATGCCACGACCATGTAGACCTACCTGCCCGAAGTGACAAATATTTATTTGAACGCTGCAGTCCCCCTTTTGTTAAACTTAAGTTTTGACAATATTTATTTCCCCCGCGGGATAATCCAAATTTTTTTCTTCTGTAATGTGTTTTTGATTCCTCCGTTTGTTTGATGTTTGGCTATTACGGCGAAATTGTGCCCGTATATGGGGAATTTAGGGTTTTTACTAATGCAAATTACGGAATTAAGGGTGTTTACCTATGCATATTGGGGAAATAAGGGCGTGTTTATATGCAAATTATGATAGAAACGCACGTGATAACTTTTTGGAATTCAGCAACTTAAGAACATTGACCGGAATGAGAATCAGCACCTCCAAGTCCGAGTCCATGGTTCTCGCCCGGAAAAGGGTGGAGTGCCATCTCCGGGTTGGGGAGGAGACCCTGCCCCAAGTGGAGGAGTTCAAGTACCTAGGAGTCTTGTTCACGAGTGAGGGAAGAGTGGATCGTGAGATTGACAGGCGGATCGGTGCAGCGTCTTCAGTAATGCAGACGTTGTACCGATCCGTTGTGATGAAGAAGGCAAAGCTCTCAATTTACCGGTCGATCTACGTTCCCATCCTCACTTATGGCCATGAGCTTTGGGTCATGACCGAAAGGATAAGATCACGGGTACAAGCGGCCGAAATGAGTTTCCTCCGCCGTGTGGCGGGGCTCTCCCTTAGAGATAGGGTGAGAAGCTCTGTCATCCGGGAGGAACTCAAAGTAAAGCCGCTGCTCCTCCACATCGAGAGGAGCCAGATGAGGTGGTTCGGGCATCTGGTCAGGATGCCACCCGAACGCCTCCCTAGGGGAGGTGTTTAGGGCACGTCCAACCGGTAGGAGGCCACGGGGAAGACCCAGGACACGTTGGGAAGACTATGTCTCCCGGCTGGCCTGGGAACGCCTCGGGATCCCCCGGGAAGAGCTAGACGAAGTGGCTGGGGAGAGGGAAGTCTGGGTTTCCCTGCTTAGGCTGTTGCCCCCGCGACCCGACCTCGGATGAGCGGAAGATGATGGATGGATGGATGGAAGAACAGCAGGTGGGATCAATTTGACCGTTTAAGAACATGTCATGAATTTGAATGGGCTCCTCTTAGGAAGAAAGATAAGAGGAAAAGTTAGGAAATTATTGCTGAATGGGGCCCCATGAATATATGAAAGAGTAGTCACGGCGTGTTGCTGCAAAGGCCACCTGCTGCTCTCCAGTCAGCCCGCTGCCAGATTGCATAAAACCCTGCATGCTCGAGTGTCCTCCAGCAAAACGCCTCGGGCTTTCGGCAGTCACTTTGTGCTGCATGCACCAAACTTCTGCTTTTAAACTTGGCCATGGCCTCCGCCTTGTTCAATACAAGCAGGTTTGTGGGTTTGCAGCCTCTTTTGAGTCACATGGCGAGCTCGGATTTTAATCAGCGTGTGCCGCGACGCTGTCGTCGTGGCGACAGTAGGCCCACTCTTTCCCTTCAGCAACAGGAGTTGGGGCTAATGAGCCACAAAGCAGTGTCTCTGCCACCAGAAGAGCATGAGCTGAGTCCTTGCTCTCTCGTCTCCCACTGTACTATCATCGTTTTACTTCTTTCTGCACTCATCTCCCCGTATTCTTCGCTCTTTACTATTTCAGTAGGCTGACAAGTGTACTTAACATGCGCTGATTACGTGCCATCCTCTCAGCAAGTGCCAGACTTCATAAGCTGACTTACCGCATCTATTTTTGTCCTTCATCTCACTTTTCTTTCATTTTTTTTTTTTTTTTAGGCTATCTTTTGTGCTTCGTTTATAGCCTTCCAATCCCGTGTTATCGCTCTCATTTTTGTTGTAATTACCAGCTTTGCATTTCTATCCTTTTGCCGCGTCTCCCTTCCTCGCTCTCCTTGATGAAGAAAGGCTTGGCATTTAGAAAGATTGGCAAATATCTCAGGAGTGTCAGACCTGTAGCCTTATCTCTGGAGCGTGGTCTCTGTTTGCCTGCAGATATAGCACCAAGTTAATCATTTTTTTTTTCTGCAATCCAAATGATAAAAACATGCCCAGAAATGAATGCAAGGAGAATGGTCCTATAGACACATAAGTGACAGAATACTGAAACTTGTTCACAAAAGCTGTACTTGAGTACAGTTTGAAGTAGGGTTGTACGATATACCCATATTAGTATAGTACCACGATACTAATTATTAATAATTTTCAGTACTATATCGTCTCTGAAAAGTACCGGTCCCTCACCAGCGTCGAAGTCAAGTCATTGCTGGTTTTACGAGCAGAGGAGCATGTTCGGCAGCGCACAATCACAGAGTACTTACAACCACACACAGTGTGTCGACAGAAAGGGGAGAACGGATGCATTTTGGCTTAAAAACTAACAATAAAGGTGAAGTTATAACACTGAACGGCCCTCAGGTAGAAGTGTTTTAAGACATGGCTAGCAGCTAATGTCCATCCGCCGTCGGCAGTGTTTTAGCGACTTCTAAATCGCCAATCCTGGTCTCCATGGCGACAAATAAAGTAAGTTTCTTACAAGTCTCAGGCCTGCAGGACGAGGAATAGCTAAACATGCTTCACTATACACCGTAGCTCAACGCCATTGGTCAATCTACACCTGACATCCACTGTAATGATATCAAGTACAGGCACGTATCTTGTCGATACAACTATGATTACATCAATATTTTTTGGCATCACATCTTCTTTCATTAAAAAAAAAATGTATATTATGCTTATAAACTCAGGAAATACTGTGTCCCTGGGCACATGAGGATTGTATGATCCTGTAATGACTAGGTATCAGATCGATACCCAAATTTGTGGTATCATCCAAAATTAATGTAAAGCATCAATACAACAGAAGAATAAGTGATTATTACATTTTAACAGAAGTGTAGATAGAACATGTTAAAAGACAAAGTAAGCAGATATTAACAGTAAATGAACAAGTAGATTAATAATGAATATTTTACCATCCATCCATCTTCTTCCACTTATCCGAGGTCGGGTCACGGGGGCAGCAGCCTAAGCAGGGGAGCCCAGACTTCCCTCTCCTCAGCCACTTCGTCCAACTCTTCCCGGGGGATCCCGAAGCGTTCCCAGGCCAGCCGGGAGACATAGTCTTCCCAACGTGTCCTGGGTCTTCCCCGTGGCCTCCTACTGGTTGGACGTGCCCTAAGCACCTTCCTATGGAGGCGTTTGGGTGGCATCCTGACCAGATGCCCGAACCACCTCATCTGGCTCCTCTCGATGTGGAGGAGCAGCGGCTTTACTTTGAGTTCCTCCCGGATGACAGAGCTTCTCACCCTATCTCTAAGGGAGAGTCCAGCCACCCGGCGGAGGAAACTCATTTTGGCCGCTTGTACCCGTGATCTTATCCTTTCGGTCATGACCCAAACCTCATGACCATAGGTGAGGATGGGAACGTAGATTGACTGGTAAATTGAGAGCTTTGCCTTCTGGCTAAGCTCCTTCTTCACCACAATGGATCGATAGAGTTCGCATTACTGAATATACCGCACCGATCCGCCTGTCGATCTCACGAACCACTTTTCCCTCAATCATGAACAAAACTCCTAGGTACTTGAACTCCTCCACTTGGGGCGGGGTGTTCTCCCCAACCCGGAGATGGCACTCCACCCTTTTCCGGGTGAGAACAATGGACTCGGACTTGGAGGTTGCTTCACACTCTGTTGCGAACCCATCCAGTGAGAGCTGAATATCTGCAAAAAGCAGAGACCTAATCCCGCGGCCACCAAACTGGAACCCCTCAACGCCTTGACTGCGCCTAGAAATTCTGTCCATAAAAGTTATGAACAGAATCGGTGACAAAGGGCTGCCTTGGCGGAGTCCAACGCTCACTGGAAACGGATCCGACTTACTGCCGGTAAAGCGGACCAAGCTCTGACACTGATCATACAGGGAGTGGACTGCCACAATCAG
Organism: Nerophis ophidion; assembly: GCF_033978795.1. NCBI lineage: Eukaryota > Metazoa > Chordata > Actinopteri > Syngnathiformes > Syngnathidae > Nerophis > Nerophis ophidion. The sequence goes on from NC_084630.1 coordinate 31,955,870, forward strand.
ACAGTCCGATACCCCATACTCTCTGAGCACTCCCCACAGGACTTCCCGAGGGACCTGGTCGAATGCCTTCTCCAAGTCAATCTTCTAACGCTTGTCCTTAATAATGTTGACAACATAATAGAATGATAAATGACACAATATGTTACTGCATACGTCACTGACTAAATTAGGAGCCTTTGTTTGCTTACTTACTACTAAAAGACAAGTTGTCTAGTATGTTCACTATTTTATTTAAGGACTTCACTGCAATAAGAAACATATGTTTGATGTACCCTAAGATTTGTTGGTACAACAAAGCCAATAATGCCATTTTTTTGTGGTCCCCTTTATTTCGAAAAGTATCACATTTTAGTACCGGTACCAAAATATTGGTATCATTGCAACACTAGTTTGGAGTGATAGTACAATAACTATATATTTTTGATGTAACAGCAATTGTAAAACATTACTGACAATGTTTCAGTAATTTGTTTTACAATGCATTTTAACCTTGTCTCTTTTTCTTTTAATGTGATTTTAGGCGTGGCGCAGTGGGTGAGTGGCCGTGTGCAACACGAGGGTCACTGGTTCAAATCCCACCTAGAACCAACCTCGTCACGTCCGTTGTGTCCTGAGCAAGACACTTCACCCTTGCTCCTGATGGGTGCTGGTTAGCGCCTTGCATGGCAGCTCCCTCCATCAGTGTGTGAATGTGTGTGTGAATGGGTAAATGTGGAAGTAGTGTCAAAGCGCTTTGAGTACCTTGAAGGTAGAAAAGCGCTATACAAGTACAACCCATTTAATTTATCATTTAGGCATATCACGTCACTGTCCAGTGATTATTGACGACAGTAGCTGCTAACTTAACCAGAAATCATGATCATCCATCCATCCATTTCCTACCGCTTATTCCCCTTTGCGGTTGCGGGGGGCGCTGGTGCCTATCTCAGCTACAATCGGGTGGAAGGCGGCGTACAGCCTGGACAAGTCGCCACCTCATCACAGGAAATCATGATCATAATTAAAGATAAAAAAACATTTTTTTAGTTTAGTTTCCCTAAATATCTAAGTATTCATATTCTCTTTATGTCATATTATACTCCTTCCAGTGCTGTTGTTTTTAGGTCAGAGTTTGTATCCAATCAGAATTCAGCTAGTTTATGTTGCCATGCTGTACCAAATCTGCCGGAGGCCTTGCAATGTAAGTCAACGGGGACATACAGTTGATAGACAGTTGCGAAAACCAATCAGATCACGAGTTGTTCGTTGTCAGTAAGGCCTTCTAGCTGGCCTAAGGTTGAACGTGACATTTACGCGTCCTCTGTGATTGGATACTCACCGGGACCGTTAACGGATGAATTTGAGAACACATAGAGTTGATAGACCGTTGTGAAAGCCAATCAGATCACAATTTGTTGACAGTAGCCTATCTCGGTGGCCCGATGTTAAGGAGACTGTGATTGGATACTCGTCATTCCAAAGTGAGAATACAATCACGAGTTGCAAATTAGCAGGAAGTGTTGACCCACAAAGAAGGAGAACAAGGCATTGATTAGGTGGCAGATATATTTGCAAGGACATTTTCAAGAAGGATATTTAAAGAGAAACTACATATTGTGAGACCAGGTCAGCGATCCCCAGAAGTTCAAATGGGTGATACAAATTGTGACTTAAAATAGTCTATACTTTTTCACGTTTTATATTTTTGGGAAATTTTAATTGATTAAATGTTTTAATTGCTGATGCGGGTTTATTGATTTCAAATGAGCCAAAAAATAACCCTTTTTGTAGACTGTTGTAGTGCATAAATGTGGTCCTGTATAGTATTTCTCCAGCAATGGTAATGTGGGGACATAAATGATGGTATTTTCAGAGGTAATCATTGAAGTCGGACATCACTGAAGGCCTAGGTGGGTAACGCACGGCCGGCCACTGATTGACGAGACATCAGTCTTTATAGAAGCTTGAAATAGACAGACCTAATATAATATAATTCAATTGTCATGAACCTAAATGACAGTTTTTGACTTGTTTGTTTCACTGTGTTTGGTGTTGTTTCTGTTCCAGTGCACTTGTTTTCTTGTCTCCACTTCCTGCCACGTCACTTCTCACCTGAGCACTGCTTCCCTCACCTGTACATGCTCTTTTACCTTTATCTCAGACGGAAGGCGTCACAGGTTTTTATATGCTTAGAGATTCGCTCAATTCCAAACGACAAAGCAAAGACAAAACTGTTACTGTGACCAGGTTTTGAACAACTAATGTTTTTGAATGTTCCTAGATGACATTCTGACAATAAAATTGCATTTATGTCCACATTTTGGGATCTTTTTTCAGTTTAAATTATGCAAGCAAGTAATAACCTGTCATTTAATCCAAATTAAAAAATATGCTTAAAGGCCTACTGAAAGCCACTACTACCGACCACACAGTCTGATAGTTTATATATCAATGATGAAATATTAACATTGTTACACATGACAATACGGCCGGTTGGTTGACTAAATTGCAATTTTAAATTTCCCGTGGAGCTTTTTGTTCAAAACGTTGCGGAATGATGACGTGTGCCCGTGACGTCACGGACTGTCAGGAAATATTAGCTCAGCACCAGATACGGCTAAAAGTCGTCTTTTCATCGCATAATTACACAGTAATTTGGACATCTGTGTTGCTATATCTTTTGCAATTTGTTCAATTAATAATGGAGACTATAAAGAACAATGCTGTTGGTGGAAAGCGGTGTATTGCAGCTGTCTTTAGCACTGAGACACAGCCGGTGTTTCTTTGTTTTTAACACAGAGCGGTCAAGCGAACATGTTTCTCTACGTCAACCAGTATGTTTTTGGATGGGAAAATTGTGATATATATATATATATATATATATATATATATATATATATATATATATATATATATATATATATATATATATATATATATATATATATATATTACCGGAGACATCATTGGATTATTCGTCCTTCTGCAGTAGCTGTTTAAAAGACAGCTGTGAGCTTGGCTCCTCGGCTTCTCTCTGAGACACTGCGTGTTCACCGCAGCCGTCCGACCTCGAGGTATGCCTTTATAATTTCCCTAAAACACTATTAAAACAATAAGCAGATAAGGGATTTTCCAGAATTATCCTAGTAAATGTGTCTAATTACATCTGAAACACTAACACTGCCACCACCCTGACGCGTCGCTTTTTATTTAATTTTTTTTCTAGTCCTTCGCTATCAATATCATCGTTCACAAATATTTCATCCTCGCTCAAATTAATGGGGAAATTGTCGTTTCTCGGTCCGAATAGCTCTTGCTGCTGGAGGCTCCCATTAAAAACAATGTGAGGACGTGAGGAGCCCTCATCCTTGTGACGTCATCGTCTGCGACTTCCGGTAAAGGCGAGGCTTTTTTACCAGCACCAAAAGTTGCAAACTTTATCGTCGATGTTCTCTACTAAATCCTTTCAGCAAAAATATGGCAATATCGAGAAATGATGAAGTATGACACATAGAATGTACCTGCTATCCCCGTTTAAATAAGAAAATCGCATTTCAATAGGCCTTTAATCTGATTTAAATATCAATAATTTGACTGTATTCATATCAAAATGTGCATGATAATAAGTTAATGAATACTTTTTTTTTTTTTTTAACAAGTGATTTATGTGCACGAGTTACCTCGCATTCATAGTGTGGGGAAAATGCAGCTGCGTCCCGGTTCATGATGCACCACCAGCAGGCAAAAATGGACAAAAACAGCCCAGACCAGCTCCAAAGCCCTGGCAGATCGCTCTTTCGACAAGACTAAAGCCATCTTCATCCATGATTGCTGGGCATGAGGAAATGCTGCCTGCCAATGCAAAGAGAACGCCTCCACCTCTGCAGAATTATTATGATCATGCTTTGATGTCAAAGATGTTTGGTTATGTGATATTTCTACCTGAATAAATACTATTAAAATGTAAAACTGATTACATAATTACAGAATTACAGAGGGGGAATATTTTTTGGGCAAAGTGTTTAGGAAGCTGATCACTTAGCCATAGACTGTTTTGTGCATATGTTCCTTTTTGACTGAACTTGAATGTATAATAGACTGTATTTATATTATTCACATGTGAATAATGCTGTATAATACTGTATTTATATCATTCACATGTGAATAATGCTGTATAATACTGTCTTTAAATTATTCACATGTGAATAATACTGTATAGTATTCACATGTGAATAATGCTGTATAATAGACTATGTATATATTATTCACATGTGAATAATGCTGTATAATAGACTGTCTTTATATATTATTCACATGTGAATAATGCCGTATATCCATCCATCCATTTTCTACCGCTTATTCCCTTTTGGGGTCGCGGGGGGTGCTGGCGCCACCGTATAATAGACTATTATTCACATGTAAAAGAATACCTTATTGTTTATTGTGAGCGAACTGTGGTGCTAAATTTCCCCCAAGGATCAATAAAGTACTTTCTATTGTATTCTAATAGTAAGCTTTTATTACAAAATAAAAGGACTAAAACATTGACATGTAGCAATATGAATATAATCAACGTGTAACATTTATTTATGCGCAGGTTATATCACCAAACAGCGTTGACAATCAAGGCATGATCGTAACCTATCTACATTTTGTGTTGTTGATAGCGGTGCTCAATAAAATCGATTCAAATCCAAATCATGACTACAAGTTATACTCTGATTCTAAATTGGTTCATTCAAAGCAATCAATTTAAAACAAAACAAAAAATAATTATTATTTTTTTTAAATATAAATTTGTTAAAAAGCTTCGTTTTGAGCATGTATTGAGAAGATTTTGTTGTTCTTTTTTAATATAATACCATGCTTTCCAGCCTATAAGACTTTGAATAGCTAGCGCTTCATCTGTGGTCACCCAATAACTTCTCCATGCAGGAGGTGGGGAAAGAGCAGAAAAGAGACGGCAGATCAACTGGTCAAAAGGAGGAGTCTATTTAAAGGTTAGCATATACAAATGCATTTTAAAATGGGACTTAAATGCTTCTTATAACAACTGGACTACGTTGTATCTCACAAATCTCTGACCATTTGCTGTGGAATCTGCCACCAAAATGTAATTCGGGATCTCCATTTATTAAGCGATAAGAAAAATGTCCAACCCCAACATGGATGTTTATTTGGAGATGAAAGTCAGTTTGTATAAAGACCGACTTATTTTATCAAGTAAGTCAGTTGAGAACCATGGTATCGTTTTACAGGCAGAATACTTAAATGCTCCTGAACAACCCCAGATGTCACACTGACTAAATACATTTGTGATTAAATGGAGCTAAGATCATCATCATTTCAATAAATTCTGTCTGTGACATTTTTGTTTGGTGATGCTGTGAGATGTTTCTCGTGCAAAATATGTGCCTTGGCTCAATACAGATTAGGAAGCACGTAACCATGGGTTCTCATGGCTACATCAGCAACATTGCAACAACAAACGATAAGGCTCTTTCTGAAGTAGACCAGGGACTCATATCTTTTCAGGGCAATGACCGCTTGAAAAATGTGTGGAGAAAAAAAGAATTCAATCTGCAATCCAACATGGAATGTATCAAGAATATGTTCAAAGAGACTGTTTGGCTCTGGTCAGGTCTTTTGATATTTGACTCAAAAAATATTTATTTTTGAATTGTGACAGGGCATATTCAGACTTTGTCAATCCGTTCAATCTCATACCTTTAGGTCAGGGGTGCCAACATCTTCAAATTGGCCCGCGAGAAGTCGTGAGTTTAATAAGGAATCTTGCGCGCAGGGAGATTGCATTCATTTCAAAAGTATAACATTTTAAATGCTACAATTTTGACACAATCTAATGGACAAAATGAGTTTTTCCTGGTCAATGACTATTTATGTTTGGAATGTGCAGCATACAGTGGCCTTGTGGTTAGACTGTCCGCCCTGAGATCGGTAGGTCGTGAGTTCAAACCCCAGCCAAGTCATACCAAAGCAGCATCACGCGTGGGAATTGGGGGTTAAATCACCAAAATGATTCCCAAGCACGGCCACCACTGCTGCTCACTGCTCCCCTCCCCTCCCAGGGGGTGAACAAGAGGATGGGTCAAATGCAGAAGTTCATTTTACCACACCGAGTGTGTGTGTGTGTGACCATAATTGGCACTTTAACTTTATGTATATGAACAAATGCAAATAACCTTCCCTAGTCATGGTGAACAAATAAAATTACATCAAACCAACACCAAATGTCAACAGACATGGTCCCTAAACTTTGTGGATATTATAATAAAAACATCCATTCAACATAACAAAAAAGTAATAAATTACACAAATTTAAATCCATTACAAAGCAAGATGGTAACATGCTTAACACTCTCCAAATGTATCCATGTTTGGTGCATTGTATCTGCTTGGTAATTCTGATTGATTACAAAACTTTAAGAAAGTTGTCACAGAAGTAAACAAAGTAGAAGTCAAGCGTTTGCTTATCTTAATATCCAATTATATTAATGTGTGTGTGTGTGTGTGTGTGTGTGTGTGAATATATATAAATATATATATATATATATATATATATATGTACATATATATCAATTAAATAATCAATGTTTATTTATATAGCCCTAAATCACAAGTGCCTCAAAGGGCTGCACAAACCACTATGACATCCTCGGAAGAACCCACATAAGGGCAAGGAGAACTCGCTCCCAGTGGGTTGCGGTGACAATGATGACTATGAGAACCTTTGAGAGGACCCCATATGTGGGCAACCACCGACGAGCTGTCCATCCTGGGTCCCGACTCTGGACAGCCAGTACTTCATCCATGGCCATCGGACCGGACCCCTTCCACAAAAGAGGGGGGGACATAGGAGAAAAAGAAAAGATGCGGCAGATCAACTGGTCTAAAAAGGAGGTCTATTTAAAGGCTAGCGTATACAAATGAGTTTTAAGGTGAGACTTAAATGCTTCTACAGAGATAGCATCTCGAACTGTTACCGGGAGGGCATTCCAGAGTACTGGAGCCCGAACGGAAAACACTCTATAGCCCGCAGACTTTTTTTGGGCTTTAGGAATCACTAATAAGCCGGAGTCATTTGAATGCAGATTTTTTCCCGGGACATATGGTACAATACAATAGGCAATGTAGGATGGAGCTAGACCGTGTAGTATTTTATACGTAATTAGTAAAACCTTAAAGTCACATCTTAAGTGCACAGGAAGCCAGTGCAGGTGAGCCAGTATAGGCGTAATATGATCAAACTTTCTTGTTCTTGTCAAAAGTCTAGCAGCCGCATTTTGTACCAACTGTAATCGTTTAATGCTAGACATGGGGAGACCTGAAAATAATACGTTACAGTAATCGAGATGAGACGTAACAAACGCTTGGATAATGATCTCAGCGTCATTAGTGGACAAAATGGAGCGAATTTTAGCGATATCACGGAGATGAAAGAAGGTAATTTTAGTAACGCTTTTAATGTGTGACTCAAAGGAGAGAGTTGGATCGAAGATAATACCCAGATTCTTTACCGAGTCGCCTTGTTTAATTGTTTGGTTGTCAAATGTTAAAGTTGTATTATTAAATAGAGGTCGGTGTCTAGCAGGACCGATAATCATCATTTCCGTTTTTTTGGTGTTGAGTTGCAAAAAGTTAGCGGACATCCATTGTTTAATTTCATGAAGACACGCCTCCAGCTGACTACACTCCGGCATGTTGGTCAGCTTTAGGGACATGTAGAGTTGGGTGTCATCAGCATAACAGTGAAAGCTAACACCGTATTTGCGTATGATGTCACCCACACAGTAAATGTATATATATATATAAGGGTTTTTGGCCTCGAAAAAGTTGGTGACCACGAGATGTGCTTCTGCACATCTGCAGACCTAATTGTGGAATTCTGGCGCAGTAACGACAGATTAGAAAACAAACATTTTTTCTGAAAACTACCTAGGGTGTCAAGCTTTTTTTATGTGACCGTCACAGAAATGGCAACTGTTACTGCAGGGTGCAAGTGGCGAGTGACACTATATTTCACAAATATGTGACTATTAAAGCGCTTGAAATGGTAAACTCTTGTAACCGAGGGTCTGGTAAGATGAAGTGCAAGCTCGGCAGCTACAAACTCGAGAGGCCCGGTCTTGTCTTGGTCAAACACAGCCACTGTCAATAGCTCTTTTTTTCCCACCAGTCACACATTTTCAGCCCTTACTTCAAGGCTCTGTTCAAATAGTTGAAGATTCAACAATTCAATACAGATAGTTTGATTGGACTATCAACCTTGCAGTCAAACTCTCGTACATTAAACCCTTGAGAGGGAGGCGAGTGGAGTACCTGCAGAGCTCCCTTCCGTACAGCAGGTGTGATGGGAGGATATATTGATTTATTTCATCATGTCTTCTTTAAATACATGCAGTATGAGTAAAATGTTATTGTGCACTGATCACTCTTACCTGCTTACAATTTCTGCTGTCACCTTTGGCGTTTTCCTCAGAGCGGTCGCTGTTTTCTGGTTTACCGTTGCATGTCTAAAAATAGCCAGTCGTGTTTTGGCCTCCCACATCTCATACTTCATCTGCACACACGAATGTTGTGCTAATAGTGTTGGGAGGATGTGTCTACATAGGGGACGCGATCAAGGCTCGTCGAGACACATTGCTGTCATCCTGCGCTTTACGCCATCGAAGTCCCGCCGCTGGCCTACTGGGACTGATTGCCAGAAATTAAAGCCTGTGTCGTCTCCTCGTAGAGATGTAGCTCTCCTTTACAAAGGTAATGATCCTTCTGCTGATTCACATTGAGAACCGTTACTGTTTTAACTTTCTCTATTCTAGTGATTTTCAACCTTTTTTCAGTGATGTACCCCCTGTGAACATTTTTTTAATTCAAGTACCCCCTAATCAGAGGAAAACATTTTTGGTTGGAAAAAAAGCGATAAAGAAGTAGAATACAGCACTATGTCATCAGTTTCTGATTTATTAAATTGTATAACAGTGCAAAATATTGCTCATTTGTAGTGGTCTTTCTTGAACTATTTGGAAAAAAAGATGTAAAAATAACTAAAAAGTTGTGTTTTGGTTTCGGTTTCCATGAGTGCTGATTAGTTTCACCTGCCTCTGATTAGTGTTCGGGATGCTCACCTGCTCCTGGGCACTAATCAGAGAGCTACTTAATCCTGTTTTTCTTGTTTGTAATACCTCAGAATGGTCTCTTGCTGGCCCCACAATGGACTGGACTCTCACTATTATGTTGGAACCACTATGGACTGGACTTTCACAATATTATGACAGACCCACTCGACATCCATTGCTTCCGGTGGGAGAGAGGAGGGGGTTACCCACATTTGCGGTCCTCTCTAAGGTTTCTCAAAGTCATGCTCATCGACGTCCCACTGGGTTGTCAGTTTTTCCTTGCCCTTATGTGAGTGCTGATCTGCGGATGTCGTTCAAAAAAAGATGTAAAAATAACTAAAAAGTTGTTGAAAAATAAACAAGTGATTCAATTATAAAGATTTCTACACATAGAAGTAATCATCAACTTAAAGTGCCCTCTTTGGGGATTGTAATAGAGATCCATCTGGATTCTTGAACTTAATTCTAAACATTTCTTCACAAAAAAATACATCTGTATCAATATTTATGGAAAATGTCCTCCCCCCCAAAAATCTAGCTATCAACACTAAATATTGCATTGTTGTATTTTTTTCACAGTTTATGATCTTACATTCATATTTTGTTGAAGTATTATGCAATAAATATATTTATAAAGGAGTTTTGCAATGTTGCTTTTTTTAAAATATTTAAAAAAAAATCTCAAGCACCCCTTGGCATACCTTCAAGTACCTCCAGGGGTCCGCCTACCCCCATTTGAGAACCAATGCTCTATTCAGTCAATTTTGATGCCCCAAACTTTTGCCTTTTTTGATAAAAGACAGTTATTTTCTTATATTTAATTAACTTTAAAAGATTCAGCATATAAGTCCCCGGATTGTAACGACGTGGTGGCATCATACTTGCTAACCTTCAGACCTTCAAAATCGGGAGATGGGGCGGGGTTGTGGTTGATGTGGGCTGGGTTTGGTGGTAGCGGGGTGTATATGAAGAAGAGTTAGTGCTGCGAGGGTTTCTTGGTATTTGTTCTGTTGTGTTTGTGTTGTGTTACGGTGCGGATGTTCTCCCGAAATGTTTGTCGTTCTTGTTTGGTGTGGGTTCACAGTGTGGCGCATATTTGTAACAGTGTTAAAGTTGTTTATACGGCCATCCTCAGTGTGACCTGTAGGGCTGTTGACCAACTATGCCTTGCATTCACTTCAATGTGTCTGTAAAAGCCGCGTTTATTATATGGCTTGACTGACACGCTGTTTGTATGTAGGAAAAGCGGACTTGAAGACAGGTTGCAGAGGACGCCAAAGGGACGCCCCAAATAATGTTTTCCAGGTGGAAATTGGGAGAAATTCGGGAGAACGGTTGCCCCGAGAGGTTATCGGGAGTGGCACTGAAATTCGGGAGGGTTGGCAAGTAAGGGTGGCATGGTGACGCGCGGATTGTTCTCCGACAATGATTTATTTTCACAAATCATGCAGAAAACTCCGAAAAACAGAACAAGCGTGCCAATAGTACGGGAGGCAAAGCTAAGGAAAATTCTAGCGCGTAAGCTTAGCATACAAACAGGCATAGGAATCGAAAATAGACGTCTTTAAATGTTGCGTATTATAAATCAATCAATCAATCAATGTTTATTCGTATAGCCCTAAATCACAAGTGTCTCAAAGGGCTGCACAAGCCACGACGACATCCGCAGATCAGCACTCACATAAGGGCAAGGAAAAACTGACAACCCAGTGGGACGTCGATGAGCATGACTTTGAGAAACCTTAGAGAGGACCGCAAATGTGGGTAACCCCCTCCTCTCCCCCACCGGAAGCAATGGATGTCGAGTGGGTCTGTCATAATATTGTGAAAGTCCAGTCCATAGTGGTTCCAACATAATAGTGAGACTCCAGTCCATTGTGGGGCCAGCAAGAGACCATTCTGAGGTATTACAAACAAGAAAAACAGGATTAAGTAGCTCTCTGATTAGTGCCCAGGAGCAGGTGAGCATCCCGAACACTAATCAGAGGCAGGTGAAACTAATCAGCACTCATGGAAACCGAAACCAAAACACAAACCCAAGGGTGCTGAAAACAGAACCGAGGTAGTCAAACTAACCGTACAAAACATGATCCGGGCAACGGATCATAACGATTTCATGTGATGTTACTGACACCGAATGACCAGTCAGTATTGCTGGGCTCTTACTGACGTCACGTCCGGCTCATGGCCTGCCTAATGAAGACTGGTGGTGGTCAAGGTGGCTCTGTTTTCAATGGTTTATTCAGGCCTACTGAAACCCACTACTACCGACCACGCAGTCTGATAGTTTATATATCAATGATGAAATATTTACATTGCAACACATGCCAATACGGCCTTTTTAGTTTACTACATTGCAATTTTGAATTTCCCGCGAGTTTCTTGTTGAAAACGTTGCGGAACGATGACGCGTACGCATGACGTCACGGACTGTAAGGAAATATTAGTGCTGCACCAAACACGGCTAAAAGTCGTCTCTGTTCATGGCGTAATTACACAGTATTTTGGACATTTAATGGAGACTATAAAGAACAATGCTGTTGGTGGAAAGCGGTGGATTTCGGCTGTCGTTAGCACCGAGACACAGCCGGTGTTTCTTTGTTTGTTGTGAAGCAGAGCGGTCAAGCGAACATGTTTTCTCCACGTCAATCTGCATGTTTTTGGATGGGGAAATTGTGATATATATCTTACCGGAGACATCAGTGGATTATTCGTCCTCCTGCAGCAGCTGTCACGTCAAAAATGGCAGTTGTGAGTTTGGCTCCACGGCTTCTCTCTGAGACACTGCGTGTTCACCGCAGCAATCCGACCTCGAGGTATGCCTTTACAGTCTTTAAAATCTCACTAAAACACTATTAAAACAATAAGCAGATAAGGGATCTTCCAGAATTATCCTAGTAAATGTGTCTAAAAAGATCTGAATCGCTCACAATGAAATGGCATTTTTTTTTAACTTTGTTTATTTTTATTTTTTTTATAATTCTCCCACTGCGTGGCGCAGTGGTAGAGTGGCCATGCGCAATCCGAGGGTCCCTGGTTCAATCCCCACCTAGTACCAACCTCGTCACGTCCGTTGTGTCCTGAGCAAGACACTTCACCCTTGCTCATGATGGGTGCTGGTTAGCGCCTTGCATGGCAGCTCCCTCCATCAGTGTGTGAATGTTTGTGTGAATGGGTGAATGTGGAAGTAGTGTCAAAGCGCTTTGAGTACCTTGAAGGTAGAAAAGCGCTATACGAGTACAACCCATTTTTCTAGTCCGTTGGTATCAATATCCACAGCCACAAATCTTTGATCCTCGATCAAATTAATGGGGAAATTGTCGTTTTCTCGGTCCGTATAGCTCTTGCTGCTGGAGGCTCCCATTATGAACAATGTGAGGATGTGAGGAGCCCTCACCCTTGTGATGTCATCGTCTGCTACTTCCGGTACAGACAAGGCTTTTTTATTTGCGACCAAAAGTTGTGAAATTTATCGTCGATGTTCTCTACTAAATCCTTTCAGCAAAAAATGGCAATATCTCGAAATTATCAAGTATGACACATACAATGGACCTGCTATCCCATTTAAATAAGAAAATCTCATTTCAGTAGGCCTTTAAGCCCTACTCAAAGAAAAAATGCCCAATGCTTGTGTTGTTTTTCGGATGTATGAACCGTTCAAATCGCATAAAGGACAAACGTTTTTTCAGAGTTCCTCGAGAGGTTATCAAAAAGGGCGGACAAATGTAAGATATAATAATAACAATTGATTAGATTTTATATCGCGCTTTTTTATTAGATACTCAAAGCGCTCACAGAGAAGTGAGAACCCATCATTCAGTCATACCTGGTGGTGGTAAGCTACATTTGTAGCCACAACTGCCCCGAGGTAGACTAATGAAAGCGAGGCTGCCAATTTGCGCCTACGGCCCCTCCGACCACCACCTGTCATTCATTCACCAGTGTGAGCTGCACTGGGGTCAAGGGTGAAGTGTCCTACCCAAGGACATAACGGCAGCGATTTGGATGTCAAGAGGCGGGGAGCCAACCTGCAATCCTCAGGTTTCTGGCATGGCCGCTCTACCCACTACGCCATGCCGCCCCTAAATTTGTGGAAACGACGACGAGAAAAGCATGCAGCTTACACTCCAGTCCAAGGGAGCAGAGTCGAAGAATGCATGAGTTTTCAGCAATCGCATTGTTAAAGGTATGTTTGACATACTTTGAACAGGTATTTTCCATTTAAAGGGGAACATTATCACCAGACCTATGTAAGCGTCAATATATACCTTGATGGTCCAGAAAAAAGACCATATATTTTTCTAACCGATTTCCGAACTCTAAATGGGTGAATTTTGGCGAATTAAACATCTTTCTGTTTATCGCAATTTTTGCGATGACGTCAGAACGTGACGTCTCCGAGGTAATACAGCCGTCATTTTCATTTTCAACACATTGCAAACACTGGGTCTCAGCTCTGTTATTTTCTGTTTTTTCAACTATTTTTTGGGAACTTTGGAGACATCATGCCTCGTCGGTGTGATGTCGGAGGGTGTAACAACACTAACAGGGAGGGATTCAAGTTGCACCACTGGCCCGAAGATGCCAAAGTGTCTGCCGCCAGACCCCCATTGAATGTACCAAAGTGTCTCCACATTTTAGCGGCGATGACAGACATGGCACAGAGATGTATGGATAACCTGCAGATGCATTTGCAACTATATTACGTTTCCTTCCACCAACATTTAATGCGAAAAAAACACTTACCAATCGAAGGATTTAAGTTGCTCCAGTGTCACAAGATGCGAAAGTCCTGATCGTTTGGTCCACACATTTTACCGGCGATGCTAACGCAGCTGTTCGGCCATGCTATGCCTATGAATAGCGCCAATAGCTATTCGCTCAATAGCTTCAGTTTCTTCTTCAATACTTTCATACTCCAACCATCCGTTTCAATACATGCGTAATCTGTTGAATCGCTTAAACCGCTGAAATCCGAGTCTGAATCCGAGCTAATGTCGCTATATCTTGCTTTGGTATTCGCCGTTGTTTATTTACATTGGCAGCACTGTGTGACGTCACAGGGAAATGGATAGTGGCATCGCAAATAGCGAAAATCAAGCACTTTAAAGCTTTTTTTTAGGCATATTCGGAGACCGGTAAAATTTTGAAAAAAAATTCAAAAAATACAACAAGCCACTGGGAACTGATTTTTATTGTTTTCAACCCTTTTGAAATTGTGATAATGTTCCCCTTTAAGAATTATATTGATATTATCTGTATTCTCTTAAACACATAAGTGTTTGTAAAAGTACCAATTTGGCGTGTCTAAATAAAAGAAAGCAGATGTGAGCAAAACCTAAAAAAGTCCAGCTTTTACCAAAGACAACAATCATCAATGATGCTCTCAGCACATATAATGTCCACATCTATAGTTATATTTTGATAATGACAGGTAAAACATGTAGGCAGCACGGTGTTACAAGGGTTAGTGTGTGTGCCTCACAATACGAAGGCCCTAGGTTTGATCGTCAATCAATGTTTATTTATATAGCCCTAAATCAAATCAGTCGTTGTGGTTTGTCCCCACAAGTCACAACGACATCCTCGGTTCAGATCCCACATAAAAGCAAGGAAAAACTCACAACCCAGTGGGATGTCATTGTGAATGACTATGAGAAACCTTGGAGAGGACCGCATATGTGGATGACCCCACCGACTCTACGGGAGACCGGATGCAATGAACGTCGTGTGGGTTGAGCATAATATTGTAAAAGTCCAGTCCATAGTGGATCTAACATAATAGTGAGAATCCAGTCCATAGTGGGACCACCAGGAGACCATCCTGAGCGGAGACGAATCAGCAGCGCAGAGATGTCCCCAACCGATGCACAGGCAAGCGCTCCACCCGGACAGCTGCGGTCAGGATCTTTCTGTGTGGTGTTTGCATGTTCTCCCCGTGACTGCGTGGGTTTCTCTGGGTACTCCGGCTTCCTCCCACCTCCCAAAGACATGCACCTGGGGATAGGTTGATTGGCAACACTAAATTGGCCCCAGTGTGTGAATGTGAGTGTGAATGTTGTCTATCTATCTGTGTTGGCCCTGCGATGAGTTGGCGACCTGTCCAGAGTGTACCCGCCTTCCGCCCCAATGCAGCTCCCCCTCCACCCCAAAAGGGATAAGCGGTAGGAAATGGATGGATGAATGGGGAAAACATGCTATGAATGGGGAAAACATGCTACTCGTAAACTGCGCATGCAACAGCAACCGACATGGCGGCTTAGACGCAAAGTTAAATCATGAATTGCAACCTCACCCAAGATGAAACAATGGGAGAGTCTTGATACCAATTTCCTTCAGTCAGCCACATGCAAAGAAGTTGTGGACCTTCATGCTTTTCAACTGTTTTGTCATGTAGAATGGCATCTGGAGCACGATGTCTTGGAAAGCGAACAATGTAATCCTTGATATAACTCAACAAATATTTGTTTAATAAAGTATAGGGATCTATTCCATTCTATTGCATAGTTAGATTTTTGATCATATTTGCTTTTTGCAGGAAGATTCAAGCCTTTTTCGTACCGTATTTTTCGGAGTATAAGTCACACCTGCTAAAAATGCATTATAAAGAAGTAAAAAAACATAAGTCGCACTGGAGTATAAGTCGCATTTTTTGGGGAAATGTATTTGATAAAACCCAACACCAAGAATAGACATTTGAAAGGCAATTTAAAATAAATAAAGAATAGTGAACAACAGGCTGAGTAAGTGTACGTTATAATGAGTGTACAAAGCCTCATGTCTGAGAGTTCAGAGTTGTCTGAGAAATCAGAGTGTACCAAACATACAGGAAACGTCCTGACCTCAATTTGGCTCAGTGTGCCAAACACTGCACATACAGGAAACAGATGTTTGAACAATAACGAACATAACAGGAAACCAAGCAAACACTGCACATACAGGAAACAGATGCTTGAGCAACAACCAACTTAACAGGAAACCAAGAGTACTTCCTAGACACGAGACACATAGCAACTGACGTCAGTCAGTAGATTGACCAATCAGATAACTACTAGCACAGTGTATATAAGCTGCTGTACAACAAACTCTCAGACAGATCGCTTTGGGTTTTACTGGCACTACTGTTCAAGTGTACTATACGATCTCCGCTCTCTGCAGACTGCGTTCAATAAAATACTTCTACTTGACTCAACTTCTGCCTCCTCGAATTGTATTCCTGCTCCCGGCCCGGGTGAGACGGCACTAAAAATGCGTCTCAACAATTCGGGGGCTCGTCCCGGGATACAGGGAGTTGTGAGGAGAACATCGAGAGGACCATTCGGACCTAAAAATTTTCTTCATGGACAAAGGACAAAGACACTAACCGGCACTTACAAATAAGGTAAGCAGAAACCTGTTAAAACAAATTCTGCATTTTGGAAACTCCTAAAATAGTGTCCTGTCCTATGTACTTGTAAGAAAACATAAAAACTAAAAGAGTCAGTAGAAGTGTAAATAACTTCGATACAGGAGGAATACACAGTAACCTCGAGAGTGGCGTAACTCCACCTGAGATCCGACGGGGTCCAGGAGCGGTTAGTACCGCGGCTGGGTTAGAGTCCCGGGGGTTGAGGTCCCTAAATTCTAGTTGTTGTTACAATATGAAAACTCCAAAAACGTTTGGGAAAATAGGTTTATAAACCTTGGAGAGATTGAAATATCGCTGTATAAAACTCCTCAAAACAACAAAATAGGTTGTTTTACGTGGGAAAAACGAGGGGAGAAGAAAAATACAGTCGAAGGAAACTGCAGTTGAAAACAGAGACTGAGTAGTCTTTCGATAACACAACTTTAAGCCAAAGAAAATACTGTGTGGGTATCGAATGTGTATATGACACTAACTTTGTGTGTGTATTTTAAGTGTTGTTGAGGTAAGAAGGGAAGTGGGGAGAATAAGACTCTGAGTAAATCGTTGTGTGAATACTCGTTGTGTGCTGGGTCTGCGGCTGATGAACTGACGGGATACCTAACGGTGTAAACGAACGTCGTTCATTCGCTACAGTTTAGGGCAGGGTGGGCGGTGAAAACCGTCCATATCTGACCAACAGACACGCAGCGAGGGCTAAATCACCCAGTTGATAAGCGAGACATCTTATCTTTGGAGTAAACGCTGTGGTTCTTGTGATAGGACACCCAGTGGGAGACCGGACCGACCTTTAGGGCCGGCCTAGAAGCTTGTCTCTCAGAGAAGCGCAGTGGGCTAACGCAGCTATCTCCGGGAAGATTGTTGTCGCAATAAAACTGCGGAGCTCAGAGTCTAGTTAAAATGGAAGGAGAGTTTGATAGAGAAATAGATGATGATGGATGGGGCCCGGTCAGCCCATATGTCACCCTATTGACCCAAATTGGATCCACAGCTAATGCCCTAGCTGCTACATCAAAGCCAACAGATAAAGAGAAGAAAGTAACAAAAGCAAAACAAAAATTAGAACAACTTATTCAGGACATGGGGAAAACATTGGAACATAGAGGGCCCTTAGGACAATTGATACTTGGTAAGATGAACACAGCTGCTGTAAAGAGACATGAAGCGGAAGAGCAGGGAAAGATTGCAGGTTTGTTGCAGGAGTCCAGTTGGAGGAAAAAGGGGCGCGACTGGGAGAAGGAGCGACGGGAGTGGGCTGAACTGTTGATCTGCTGGCAAAGCACCAAACATCTGCACCAAAAGGAGCTTCACTCCAAATCGGTAACTGCACCTCATGTCCCCACATGTCCTCCACCCTATGCGCCTCCAACCCACGGCATGTTGCATCTGCGTACCCACTTGTGCCCAGAGCTCACGGACAAGTAGCCAGGTATAAACCATTCTCTTTTGGTGATGTGCAAGCAATGGTAGATAAATTACCTCCTGTAACCGATGGAGGAGGGCTGTGGATGAATAAATTAGACACCTTAACAGCCGGTCACACTCTGGCATTGGGAGATTTCCGCGCTGTTGCTGCTCGGTGCATGACCCAGACTAATCTTAGAGATATAGAGACGGACGCAAAAACTCTAACACTGTCCGATGAGATCAGATTTACCCAACTATGCACTACTCTTGGTGCTGCAATGCGTAGTCATTTCCCACTCCCTAATTCAGCCGTTATGCCTAAAATTAGATGGGACCCCAAACAAAACCCCAGGCAGTTTTTATGTGAAGCCAAAGAGGCCTGGACCAATCAAACCGGCCAGTACCCCGGTAACACTGGGTCACAGGCCGAGTGGTTCCGACAAGCAGTTCTGAGTGGAGTGCCTGAGTCAGTGCAAACAGCCATGAAAAGTAACCCTGACATGTTAGGATGTCAACTTTGTACATGGGAGAAGCATCTCGTTCATCACCTTACCACGGCTCAAGACAAAACACAACAAGATGAGAAAGACAAAGCTGATTTGCAGGCACAATTACTGAAATTACATCTAGCCAAAGCTAGAGATGACTTAAACGACAAAAAGAAGGGCAAGAAAGATCAGGTCAAGGTTATGTCTCAAACTGTACAGCAGTGGGACGGCGATAACGTTCAGGAGTCTAGGACGCCACATTTCAGAAGAGGGGGAGGACAAAATAGGGGAAGGGGAGGCCCACGGGGTGGAGGAAGGAGAGGGTTTTACGGGGGAAGGCCTCAAGGAGGAAACCAATGCTGTTTCCGGTGTGGGGACTCCTCCCATTGGGTGAGGGAGTGCCCATATAACCCTGCTCAGTCACAAAGAGGGTTTCCACAGAGAGGAGGAGTTCAGAACCGGGGAGGAACACACCCTCTTCAGTCTCAAGGGAGAGGACCCGCACCACAGATCCCCTTGTGGCAAGACACTGAGTGACACGCCCCACAGAGAAGCCCTGGACAGCACCTTACGGCAGAACCGGTGCTGTCAGTGACAGTAAATCAGGACTTGCTGCCTTTCTTAGTGGATACCGGTGCTACCGTCTCCACTATCAAGACTGTGGAAAAGAAGCTGCTTACATCAGACGTCATAACAGTCATGGGTTTCTCTGGGGTTCCTACTACGCTGCCTTACACCAAGCCTCTCACAACAAGGCTTGGCAATCAGACTGTGTTGCATCCTTTCGTCTACTCCCCTGAAGTACCTTCCAACCTGCTGGGGAGAGACCTCCTGACTCGATTGGGGGCTACTATTCTCTGCTCGCCTGACGGACTAACAGTCTCATTCCCTGATGGAACATCTCTACCCTGCGCCAGTATTGAGTCTTCACATTCAAGCCAATACATGATTCAGCCAGTTGCAGACAGATCGGCTGACATCCACTGGGGTCTCCTACACAGTGAAACTAGTGATAAAGGTGGAATCCTGTCGGCTTACCTTACTTGGAAACCCTGGATCTCCCAAATACACCCCTATGTGGCCCCTCCTGACCCTCCACATATGACATTGTTTTATGATAGAGAGGATACACAGTGGTATGAGGAACAGTTTAGCAGGGACATAGAGGGTACTAATTGGGCTCTTTCCACTAATAACATTTATGTGGCTCCCATAGGTGCAGCAGCAGAAGTTTCTCTCACCCCAGCGCAACTACAGTGGTACATGATGAGTGACGAGGCTTCCCCCCATGTGATCAGATTGGACCGTAGTCGGAGACAGGCCTAATTCCCAATACTAGTGCTATTTATCACACTGGTTCCAATGGTGCTATAAAAATAATGATCGATGAAAAATGGCTCAAAGGGGCTTTATTATGTAAATAAACATTTCTTACCTATTGGTACCTGCTGTTGCATATTGGAGATCTGCATAAATCCCAAAAATTTGAAATCAAACCATGCGGATATACTTATAAAACAATCGTGCGTTCCTTCATACTTCCAGGGAACAGGCTGTTTGGAATTTCCACAGTTGATGACCTTTTTGCCATTGGTGATGTTATCTGAGTATTCTAAATATGCAAGCAATATACCTGAAGTGCTTTCCATTGTAATCTGACGGTTGCAAATGGCTTTCACTGCATTTAAGATGTGATTTTAAGGTTTTACTACGTACGTATATAATACTACACGGTCTAGCTCCATCCTATCTTGCCAATTGGATTGTACCGTATGTCCCGGCAATCTACATTCAAAGAACTCCGGCTTATTAGTGATTCTCAGAGCCCAAAAAAAGTCTGCGGGCTATAGCGTGTTTTCTATTTGCGTTCCAGTACTATGGAATGCCCTCCTGGTAACAGTTAGAGATGCTACCTCAGTAGAAGCATTTAAGTCCCATCTTAAAACTCCTTTGTATACTCTAGCCCAAGGGTAGGGAACCTATGGCTCTAGAGCCAGATGTGGCTCTTTTGATGACTGCATCTGGCTCTCTGATAAATCTGAGCTGACGTTGCTTAACACGATAAGTAATGAATAATTCCGCTTGTAATCACAGTGTTAAAAATAATGTTCAAAATATAAAACATTCTCACGCATTTAATCCATCCGTTTTCTACCGCACCTGTTCAAGAAGTTGCGTTAATGGTAAGATGTTATTTGTTTATTATTGGTTAGTGTTGGGCTTGCCCTCCTGGGGGTTCTTCAGACCCCCAAGCACCGACATGAGAGCCTGTTTCAGGGTTACAATACTGTTTTATTTTTCAATAAGTTTCCAGCAAAAGTATTTCCAGCCCCAACCCAGTCTCTCCTCCTGGCTGCTGCTTATAACAGAGCGACAGTTGATTAGAAAACAAGGCCCAGGTGGGCCGTCTACGCACATGTTGCTGCAGGCCCGCATGCCACGACCCCTCCACAGTTAGCTTCAGAATAACAATGTTATTACAAAGAATAAGATACCTATTATACTCTAGTAATGTTGGTCTTACTTAAAAATGCACGTGTTTAGTTGTGTTCAGTGTTAAGAAAATATATTATATGGCTCTTACGGAAACATATTTTAAAATATTTGGCTTTTTAGCTCTCTCAGCCAAAAAGGTTCCCGACCCCTGCTCTAGCCTTTAAATAAACCCCCTTTTTAGATCAGTTGATCTGCCGTTTCTTTTCTTTTCTTACCCCCTCTCCCTTGTGGGAGGTGGGGGTGGTCATAGGTCCGGTGGCCATGGATGAAGTGCTTGGTGTCCAGAGTCAGGACCCAGGGTGGACCGCTCACCTGTGCATCGGTTGGGGACATCTCTGCGCTGCTGACCCGTCCCCGCTCGGGATGGTCTCCTGCTGGCCCCACTATGGACTGGACTCTCACTATTATGTTTGATCCACTATGGACTGGACTTTGACAATATTATGCTAGACCTAATCGACGTCCATTTCATCCGGTCTCCCCTAGAGGGGCAGGGGGGGGGGGGGGGTCACACAGATCTGCAGTCCTCTCCAAGGTCTCTCATAGTCATTCATATTGACATCCCACTGGGTTGTGAGTTTTTCCTTGCCCTTACGTGGGCTCTGAACCAAGGATGTTGTTGTGGCTTATGCAGTCCTTTGAGACACTTGTGCTATAAGGCTATATAAATAAACATTGATTGATTTATTGATAGTCAATTGCTTGTATTCAGTAACGTGTGACTTCTTCCCAGAAGTGAAATAAAACGGTGGTCAACCAAGCCAAGATGGCTGTTGTGCAGCCAGCAACACGCCCACTCTGAGTACACAGGGGGCCCGATCTGACAGCAAAAAAAAGCAGATACAAGCAAAATTTCTAACTATGCAATGAAATAGATTTCTACACTTTTATAAAAAAAAAAAGATTTGTCCAATGATGTTCAGGATTATCTGTTGGTGGAGTGCCCAGACAAATCGAACTTGTGCTCCAGATGTCATTCTACACAGCAAAACCAATGAAATATTGGAAAAGTACGGCGGTCTACAGCCTCTTTGTGTGTGGCTGGGTCAAGAACATTGGTATCAAAATTCTCCCTGATGAATATACATGTGGCTTCACGGTGGAAGAGGGGTTAGTGCGTCTGCCTCACAATACGAAGGTCCTGCAGTCCTGGGCTCAATTCTAGGCTGAGGATCTTTCTGTGTGGAGTTTGCATGTTCTCCCCGTGAATGGGTGGGTTCCCTCCGGGTACTCCGGCTTCCTCCCACCCCCAAAGACATGCACCTGGGGATAGGTTGATTGGCAACACTAAATTTGGCCCTAGTGTGTGAATGTGAGTGTGAATGTTGTCTGTCTATCTATGTTGGCCCTGCGATGAGGTGGCGACTTGTCCAGGGTGTACCCCGCCTTCCGCCCGATTGTAGCTGAGATAGGCGCCAGCGCCCCCCGCGACCCCGAAAGGGAATAAGCGGTAGAAAATGGATGGATGAAAAATGGATGAATATGCATAGTTTTTTCACCGGTAAGATTGCAATTCATGATTTAACTTTGCATCTTGCGAGGTCACGTCCATGTAAACAAACTGCGACAACAAGCATCCGACAGCTGACACCTCCGTGACTACAGATCCAAACTAACAATTACTGAATCATCAACATTAATTGATTTTTGTCCTGTTGTCATATGTTCTCTGACACATTTGTGTCCAAAATAAACAAGAGGGGAGATGTAGAAGTACGTTTCCTGATTAAGCATCGTCGACCCTGACTTTTGGGTTTCTGTTTATTTAAAATTAAGATACAAACAGTATGAAGATTAAGGTACCAATGATTGTCTTACACACACACACACTAGATGTGGCGAAATTATTCTCTGCATTTGACCCATCACACTTGATCACCCCCTGGGAGGTGAGGGGAGCAGTAAGCAGCAATCATTTTTGGTGATTTAACCACCAATTCCAACCCTTGATGCTGAGTACCAAGCAGGGAGGTAATGGGTCCCATTTTTATAGTTTTTGGTATGACTCGGCTGGGGTTTGAACTCACGACCTGCCGATCTCTGGGCGGACTCTCTAACCAAAAGGCCACTGAGTAGGTCACTGCTTCAATAGTAATTGAACAAACCTTTATGAAGTGATCACTGCAAACTGGTACGCTCTTTGACTCTGCTCCCTTTGAGAGCCATGTTTGTAGTCCTCGTTTCCTGAAATTTTGCACTCTTCCGTCCTACTTGATTACCTCTCGAGGATTTCCGACAAAATGTTTATCCTTTTCATGATTTAAATGGTTTTTCCAGCCAAAAACAAGGCATTTTTATTTCCATCCATCCATCCATCATCTTCCGCTTATCCGAGGTCGGGTCGCGGGGGCAGCAGCCTAAGCAGGGAAGCCCAGACTTCCCTATCTCCAGCCACTTCGCTAGCTCTTCCCGGGGGATCCCGAGGCGTTCCCAGGCCAGCTGGGAGACATAGTCTTCCCAACGTGTCCTGGGTCTTCCCCGTGGCCTCCTACCGGTTGGACGTGCCCTAAACACCTCCCTAGGGAGGCGTTCGGGTGGCATCCTGACCAGATGCCCGAACCACCTCATCTGGCTCCTCTCTATGTGGAGGAGCAGCGGCTTTACTTTGAGTTCCTCCCGGATGGCAGAGCTTCTCACCCTATCTCTAAGGGAGAGCCCCGCCACCCGGCGGAGGAAACTCATTTCGGCCGCTTGTACCCGTGATCTTATCCTTTCGGTCATGACCCAAAGCTCATGACCATAGGTGAGGATGGGAACGTAGATCGACCGGTAAATTGAGAGCTTTGCCTTCCGGCTCAGCTCCTTCTTCACCACAACGGATCGATACAACGTCCGCATTACTGAAGACGCCGCACCGATCCACTCTTCCCCCACTCGTGAACAAGACTCCTAGGTACTTGAACTCCTCCACTTGGGGCAGGGTATCCTCCCCAACCCGGAGATGGCACTCCACCCTTTTCCGGGCGAGAACCATGGACTCGGACTTGGAGGTGCTGATTCTCATTCCGGTCGCTTCACACTCGGCTGCGAACCGATTTTTATTTGCGAAAGGCTAAATGTGGCCTATTACCCAGTGAGAACAGAGACCACCTCACATGTAAATCCAAGCAAAAATCTCATTTTTCTGCCATCTTCTTGTTGTGGGGCAGACTGGCTCATACATGCATATGCACCCTCCGCTGCAGACATTTTTTAATACAAATTAGTGTACAGTTCGAACTTGATCTAGCAGTAGACTCGATATGGAAGCACTAAAAACTACAACAAAGATGGCGAGAATCAGACGCTGTCAAATTGGAGTCATGTAAATATGAACGCCTATAAAATCGAATCCTGAAGAGACGGTCAGAAAATGGTCTGTAAAACTAATTTATCCAAAATTTGGACCAAAGACCACCATTGCATGTTATGTAGACTACGAGGAAGTGTTTTAAATGTGCAACAAACTCATAATATGACCCCTGTAAAAGTTTATTTCTGTTCCTAACTTCCTATCAATTACAGCATGGGTGACAAACTCTGGCCCGCGGGCCAAATTTGGCCCGCCGTATAAATTAATTTGGCCCTTGAGGCAATATTAAATTAACATTACATTTGGCCCGCCGTGTAATTTAATTTGGCCTTTGAGACAATATTAAATTAACATCAGTGCTTGCCCGCCGGTGTTATAACACTGCATTCACCGCTAATACTCATACTTGCCAACCCTCCCGATTTTCCCGGGAGACTCCCGAAGTTCAGTGCCCCTCTCGAGTATCTCCCGAGGAAACCATTCTCCCGATTTCCACCCGGACAACAATATTGGGGTCGTGCCTTAAAGGCCCTGCCTTAAAGCGTTCTCTACAACCTGTCGTCACGTCCGCTTTTACTCCATACAAACAGCGTGCCGGCCTAATCACATAATATATGCGGCTTTCAAACACACACATGAGTGAATGAAAGGCATACTTGGTCAACAACCATACAGGTCACACTAAGGGTGGCCGTATAAACAACTTTAACACTGTTACAAATATGCGCCACACTGTGGACCCACACCACACAAGAATGACAAACACATTTCGGGAGAACTTCCGCACCGTAACACAACATAAACAAAATACCCAGAACCCCTTGCAGCATTAACTCTTCCAGGACGCCACAATATACACCCTCCGCTACCACCACTATTAAAATTTTGCACTGTTAAGTTATATAAGTGTTGCTTTTTCCATATTTAGTGTTACAGCAAATCAGCTAAGCAGACTGAGTAATAATTAACGTTTTATTTGTACACTTTCTCTTGCTACTTCAAGACTTGAACGCTTGATTCATTTATTATTGTTATTTTATTTTCAAATTTATTTTTAGCCTGTGAAAAAAGTGTATTTTGATATTTACCTGAGAAGGCTGCAAATAGAAAAGAGGCATTGAATTTTTCTTTAAATTTTATTTGATACGCCATTGAAATTTTTAAAATTATTATTATTATTTGAAACTCGTGTTTGCATGTCACTATAAAGTTATATAAGGCTTGCTTGTTCAATATTCAATGCAAAACTTTTTTGGGTCCCTATCAAAAGGTTAATTTGTTCAACCTTGGCCCGCGGCTTTGTTCAGTTTTAAATGTTGGACCACTCTGTATTTGAGTTTGACACCCCTGAATTAAAGTAAAAGGGTTGGGATTATTGTGTCCAGCTTTCTACTGACAGTTTGTTTATGTTTGGGTTTTCCTGTGTTTAGAATCACTTCCTGTCCTGGTGCTCTTGTTTTGTCAGTATTTCCTGTTTGGTCTCTGTGTTTTACAGCACCTTTACTTTCTGTTCCATGTCCTGTCAGCACACCTGTTCCTCGTTGAATTACTTCTTTTTAGTTCCAACTGGGTCCGTCTTTCACTGTTGGATCATTCTTCCTCTTCCTTTTGAGATGCTTCGTGTGCGGGTTTGGGTCCCACGCCGCTTTTGTGAGTAATAAATTGTGTTTACCTTTAATTCCCCTTTCCGTTCTTTGCATCTTCGGAGTCACGTCGAAGCAAAGCTCAACCTGACCATGACGAAATTATACTTAAATTATTGCGATTTAATATTCAGTTTGCAAGAAACTTGTTAAATTGCCGTGTTGAATACAAATGGAGGGCCCTTAGGTTTGCCCTTGGAGTTTGTATATATTATCAAAGTGAATATACAAACGTTTGTACACTATATTGCCAAAAGAATTTGGCCACCCATCCAACTGATCAGAATCAGGTGTCCTAATCACCACAGATATATAGAATCAAGCACTTAAGTATGGAGACTGTTTCTACCAACATTTGTGAAAGAATGGGTCACTCTCAGGAGCTCAGTGATTTCCAATTTGGAACTGTCATAGGATGCCACCTGTGCAACAAATCCAGTCGTGAAATGTCCTCGCTCCTAAATATTTCAAAGGCACTTCACTGTTGTCTTTATTACAAAAAAAATGGAAGAGTTTGGGAACAACAGCGACTCAGCCACGGAGTGGTAGGCTATGTAAACTGACAGAGAGGGGTCAGCGGATGCTGAAGCGCATAGTGCAAAGACTTTCTGCACACTCAGTTGCTACAGAGCTCCAAACTTCATGTGACCTTTCAGTTAGCCCACGTACAGTACGCAGAGAGCTTCATGGAATGGGTTTCCATGGCCGAGCAGCTGCATCTACACAATGCATCATCAAGTCCAATGCAAAGAATCAGATGAGAAGCACGTCGCGACTGGACTCTTCTCGTTCTGTGGAGTGATGAATCACACTTTTCCATCTGGCAATCTGATGGATGAGTCTGGGTTTGGATGGTTGACAGGAGAAGTCTACATTTTTGACTGCATTGTGCCGAGTGTGAAATTTCGTGGTGGAGAAGGAACTATGGTGTGGGTTTGTTTTTCAGGAGTTGGGCTTGCCCGCTTAGTTCCAGGGAAAGGAATTTTTGAATGCTCCAGGATACCAAAACATTTTGGACAATTCCATGCTCCGAACCTCACGCGAACATGACTGTGCACAAAGCAAGGTCCATAAAGACATGGATGACAGAGTCTGGTATGGATGAACTTGACTGGCCTGCACAGAGTCCTGACCTGAATCCGATATAACAGTGGTTCTCAATCTTTTTTCAGTGATGTACCCCCTGTGAACATGTTTTTAATTCAACTATCCCCTAATCAGAGCAAAGCATGTTTGGTTGAAAAAGAGATATAAAAATAAAATACAGCACTATGTCATCAGTTTCTGATTTATTAAATTATATAACAGTGCAACATATTGCTCATTTGTAGTGGTCTTTCTTGAACTATTTGGGGGAAAAAAGATATAAAAATAACTAAAAACTTAATAAATACGTGATTCAATTACAAATAAAGATTTCTATACATAGAAGTAATCATCAACTTAAAGTGCCCTCTTTGGGGATTGTAATAGAGATCCATCTGGATTCATGAACTTCTAAACATTTCTTCACAAAAAAATAAATCTTTAACATCAATATTTATGGAACATGTCCTCAAAAATGAAAATTGCATTGTTGCATTTCTTTTTACAGTTTATGAACTTACATTCATATTTTTGTTGAAGTATTATTCAATAAATATATTTATAAAGGATTTTTCAATTGTTGCCATTTTTAGAATATTTTAAAAAAAAATCTCACGTACCCCCAGGGGTACGCGTACCCCCATTTGAGAACCACTGCACAAGTGGTCCTCCAAGGTTCTCATAGTCATTGTCACCGACGTCCCACTGGGTGTGAGTTTTCCTTGCCCTTATGTGGGCCTACCGGGGATGTCGTAGTGCAGTGGTTCTCAAATGGGGGTACGCGTACCCTTGGGGGTACTTGAAGGTATGCAAAGGGGTACGTGAGATTTTTTAAAATATTCTAAAAATAGCAACAATTCAATTAAATCCTTTATTAATACATTTATTGGATTATACTTCAAGAAAATATGAATGTAAGTTCATACTGTAACAAATCATTTTCGTGTCTCCCCATGTCTAGCATTAAAAGATTACAGTTGGTACAAAATGCGGCTGCTAGACTTTTGACAAGAACAAGAAAGTTTGATCACATTACGCCTGTACTGGCTCACCTGCACTGGTTTCCTGTGCACTTAAGATGTGACTTTAAGGTTTTACTACTTACGTATAAAATACTACACGGTCTAGCTCCATCCTATTTTGCCGAGTGTATTGTACCATATGTCCCGGCAAGAAATCTGCATTCAAAGGACTCCGGCTTATTAGTGATTCCCAAAGCCCCAAAAAAGTCTGTGGGCTGTAGAGCGTTTTTATTTCGGGCTCCAGTACTCTGGAATGCTCTCCCGGTAAAAGTTCGAGATGCCACCTCAGTAGAAGCATTTAAGTCTCACCTTAAAACTCATTTGTATACTCTAGCCTTTAAATAGACCTCCTTTTTAGACCAGTTGATCTGCTGTTTCTTTTCTTTTTCTTCTATGTCCCACTCTCCCTTGTGGAGGGGGTCCGGTCCGATCCGGTGGCCATGTACTGCCGGTGTATCGGCTGGGGACATCTCTGCGCTGCTGATCCGCCTCCGCTTGGGATGGTTTCCTGCTGGCTCCGCTGTGAACGGGACTCTCGCTGCTGTGTTGGATCCGCTTTGGACTGGACTCTTGCGACTGTGTTGGATCCATTATGGATTGAACTTTCACAGTATCATGTTAGACCCGCTCGACATCCATTGCTTTCCTCCTCTCTAAGATTCTCATAGTCATCATTGTCACCGACGTCCCACTGGGTGTGAGTTTTCCTTGCCCTTATGTGGGCCTACCGAGGATGTCGTAGTGGTTTGTGCAGCCCTTTGAGACACTAGTGATTTTTGGCTGTATAAGTAAACGATTGATTGATTGATTGATTGATTCATATACTGTAAAAAAGAAATGCAACAATGCAATATTCAGTGTTGCCAGCTAGTTTTTTTGGTGGACATGTTCCATAAATATAGATGTTAAAGATTTACATTTTTGTGAAGAAATGTTTAGAGTTAAGTTCATGAATCCAGATGGATCTCTATTACAATCCCCAAAAAGGGCACTTTAAGTTGATTACTTCTATGTGTAGATATCTTTATTTTTCATAATTGAATCACTTGTTTATTTTTCAACAAGTTTTTAGTTATTAATATTTTTTTTCCAATTAGCTCAAGAACGACCACCACAAATTAGCAATATTTTGCACTGTTATACAATTTAATAAATCAGAAACTGATGACATAGTGCTGTATTTTACTTTAGCTCTTTTTTTCCAACCAAAAATGCATTGCTTTGATTAGGGGGTACTTGAATTTAAAAAAATGTTCACAGGGGGGTACACTACTGAAAAAAGGTTGAGAACCACTGTCGTAGTGGTTTGTGTTGTGGTTTGTGCAGCCCTTTGAGACGCTAGTGATTTAGGGCTATATAAATAAACATTGATTGATTGATTGATTGATTGATTGATTGAATTAGAAATGGGATGACACTTCAAGTTCATATGTGAGTCAAGGCAGGTGGCCACATACTTTTGACATTATAGTGTACGTTTGAACGAATTAATAATAGAATGAAGAGTTTTCCAAAATAACATGCAGGTGCGCGATTCTGTGTTGGATGTTGCATGGCAAGTTCCACCGCAAGGTGGCGCTGTTACTCCCCTTGTCGCGCTCCTCTTCCCGCATCCTCCTCCGCCGCCGTGTGGCTCATCCTCCCTGCTTCCTCCCCTCTCTCCCTCCTTCGTACTTCACCCTCAGCGCTCTCCAACCCGGCCGCTCACCCACACTCACACCGACACCGACGCTCCTCCGCAGCCCGCTGCGAAACATGGTCGGCGGCGTGTGTGCTCGCAGGCTGGCCCGCCGGTCCCGGTCCGCCCTTATCGCAGCCCTCACGGTACTCCTGGTCCAGACGCTGATCGTGTGGAACTTCAGCAGCTTCGACTCCGGCGAAGACGGCCAGGGAGACGGAGCCTCCAACGTGCGGGAGAAGCGGGACAACAAAGCCGCTGGCAGCGACTATTTACGGCATGGAGGGCAGCGGCAGAGGCGGCAGCATCTCCAGCCGCCTGGGAGAGGAACCTCATTGCGGCACATACAGCAGCCGGTAAGAAGCATGTTTTATCAGCGTAGAAGACAAGCACACCGTCCTGGCCTCAAACAACATATTTATTATGTGAATGCTCCAATATAGTCACACATTCTTTTTTTCTACAACATTCATCTATTTATTGTGTGAAAGCTCCAATACACTCACACATGCTTTTTTTCAACAACACTCATCTATTTATTGTGTGAATGTTCCGGAGTATTCACACACATGGTTTTTTACCCCAAAATGTTTTTTTTACCCCAAAATTAACCTTCTTCTCAAGATTTCGGCGAGCTCTACCTTCCACATTTTTGACCCGATTCAAACCGTTACAGCTTCAAACTGTTCAGAATCGCGGGCTTTCCATTGACAAATTCCCCAAAATCCCAGATTTCCCAGAATTCCTGGTTTTCAAGGATATTTTTCCCAGTCAAAATGAATTGGCCATTTTTAAAACTTCCACCATTTCCACATTTTTCGACCGATTCAAACAATTCCACCTTCAACATATTTCACCATTGTGGAAATTGAAACTACTTTTTTTCCAAGTTTAAAAAAAAAACAATTCCTGGTTTTCCAAAGCCCTATTTCCTTTTGTCTGGCGACCACTCCTTCCGCATTTTTCAATGCATTTCAACTGTTCCAAAGTCAAAACATTCCTCTTATTCATGAGAAAAATCTAAGTTCCATCCGTCCATCCATTTTTTACCGCTTATTCCCTTTAGGGGTCGCGGGGGGCGCTGGCGCCTACCTCAGCTACAATCGGGCGGAAGGCGGCGTACACCCTGGACAAGTCGCCACCTCATCGCAGGGCCAACACAGACAACATTCACACTCACGTTCACACACTAGGGCCAATTTAGTGTTGCCAATCAACCTATCCCCAGGGGCATGTCTTTGGAAGTGGGAGGAAGCCAGAGTACCCGGAGGGAACCCATGCATTCACGGGGAGAACATGCAAACTCCTTACCGTAAAATATCAAATAATATTATTTAGCTCATTCACGTAAGAGACTAGACGTATAAGATTTCATCGGATTTAGCGATTAAGAGTGACAGATTGTTTAATAAACGTATAGCATGTTCTATATGTTATAGTTATTTGAATGACTCTTACCATAATATGTTACGTTAACATACCAGGCACCATCCCAGTTGTTTGTTTATGCCTCATATAACGTACACTTATTCAGCTGGTTGTTCACTATTCTTTATTTATTTTAAATTGCCTTTCAAATGTCTATTCTTGGTGATGGGTTTTATCAAATTTCTCCTAAAAATGCGACTCATACTCCAGTGCGACTTATATGTTTTTTCCTTCTCTATTATGCATTTTCGGCAGGTGTGACTTATCCTCCGGAGCAACTTATACTTTGAAAAACACGGTATTTCCTTTTTTCTGGAGACAACTCCTTCCGCATTTTTCAACGCATTTCGACTGTTCCAAAGTCAAACCATTCCTCTTAATCATGACCAAAAACAAAGTAGGTTTTTTTTAAACTGGAAAAATTCCCGCTTTTCCCGAAATCCCAGGAATTCCGTAATACCATTTCGCAATTAAAAATGTTACTAATTCAACATTTCTCGACCGATTTGAAAAATTCCCACACCAACCATTCTAACTCATTCACAACATTAAATTTTTTTAAGCATTTTCAAAAAATTCCCTCTTTTCCCAAAATTATTTTTTCAAATTGCCTCACAATACGAAGGTCCTGAGTAGTCCTGAGTTCAATCCCAGGCTCCGGATCTTTCTGTGTGGAGTTTGCATGTTCTCCCCATGACTGCGTGGGTTCCCTCCGGGTACTCCGGCTTCCTCCCACCTCCAAAGACATGCACCTGGGGATAGGTTGATTGGCAACACTAAATGGTCCCGAGTGTGTGAATGTGAGTGTAAATGTTGTCTGTCTGTGTTGGCCCTGTGATGAGGTGGCGACTTGTCTAGGGTGTACCCCTCCTTCCACCCGAATGCAGCTGGGATAGGCTCCAGCACCACCCACGACTCCAAAAGGGACAAGTGGTAGAAAATGGATGGGATGGAAATTGCACAACTCCCAAATTTTATATCCGATTCAAACAGTTCCAACTTCAAAATATTCAGCCTGTTCAGGAATTGTGTTATTCTTCAACAATTAAAAACAATTCTTGTTATTCCTAGAATTCCCAGTTTTTAAGGACATTTTCCCCTTTCAAAATGCCATCCGTCCTTCCATTTCCTACCGCTTGTTCCTTTTGGGGTCGCGGGGGGTCGCTGGAGCCTATCTCAGCTGCATTCGGGCGGAAGGCGGCGTACACCCTGGACAGGTCGTCAAATATCCATTTTCCACATTTTTCAACCTATTCAAACCCTTCCAAAATCATCACTTTCCACTCATCCAACTAACACTTTACCAAGTTCCAAACCAAACTCAGTTTTTCCTGGAAATTCAAACTTTTCAACATTCAAACCATTCCAAAATTCAAACTATTCTTACGTTCATAGTACTTTCTGTCAGCATTTCAGTTCACCTTAAGCATTGGAGCATTCACACGCAATTCCTTCAGGAATTGCCTCATCTAGTTACTGTATGTTGTCTTGAAAGAGGCAACCCTGAGGACAAATAATAGCCAGCCTGCACAGTCACACAAACACTAGCGGTCCCTTTTACTTCTCTGTTGCTGAGCACAGGAGGCGCAGACTGGAGATGGAGATGCCAAAGCTGTGGTAAAATATGAGGGTAAAATGAGACTCACTAGGTATTAAACATTTTAAAATAGAAGACAAGGCTATTTATTGCTCACATAATGTGTGCAATTTGTTTTGGGAAAACATCAATACACCACAACAATAAGGACACTTTCTCCAATATAGTCAGTTTCTAAACAGCAGTGTCAATAATTCCTACTGAGACATGTTTCTGTTATACCCCTGAACTATAACAAAGTAACTGAACGATTAACTTTGCAAGACACAGCATCTCAACTGAAGCAACAAGATGAAAACACATGTTAAATGGCTTAAAGTTGAATTATTATGTTTGATTTGTATTGGGTGTGTTAGGTAGTAGACCATATTGCCAAAAGTATTTGGCCCACTGCCTTGACTCACATATGAACTTGAAGTGCCATCCCATTCCTAACTCATAGGGTTCAATATGATTTCAGTCCATCTTTTGCAAGCTATTACAGCTTCAACTCTTCTGGGAAGGCTGTCCACAAGGTTGCTAAGTGTGTTCGTAGGAATTTTCGATCATTTTTATAAAAGCGCAATGGCGAGGTCACACACTGATGTTGGTCGAGAAGGCCTGGCTGTCAGTCTCTATTTTAATTCATCACAAAGGTGTTCTATCGGGTTCAGGTCAGGACTCTGTGCAGGCCAGTCAAGTTCATCCACACCAGACTCTGTCATCCATGTCTTTATGGACTTGCTTTGTGCACTGGTGCATAGTCATGTTGGAAGATGAAGGGGGCTGGTCCAAACTGTTCCCACAAGGATGGGAACATTGAATTGTCCAAACTATTTTGTTATTGGAGCATTCAAAGTTCCTTTCACTGGTGCTAGGGGGGCTGACCCCAACCTCCTGAAAACCAACTCTGCACCATAATTCCTCCGCTGACCCCTGTCAGTTTACGTGTCCCACCACTTCGTGGCAGAGTTGCTGTTGTTCCCAAACTCTTCCATTTTCTTATAATAAAGCCGACAGTTGACTTTTGAATATTTATGAGTGAGGAAATTTCAGGACTGGATTTGTTGCACAGGTGGCATCCTATGACAGTGCCATGCTGGAAATCACTGAGCCCCTGAAAGCGTTCCATTCTTTTACAAATGTTTGTAGAAATTAAGACACCTGATTATGATCATATAGAAGGGTGGCCAAATACTTTTGGCAATATAGTGTATGTTGCATCCTGGAATTTGTATGTGAAAACCTGACCCAAACGAGGTAAACCATGACTCGTGCAGAAGGATTACATCAAAGTGGAAATTTTATCCACGACAAATAATCCAAATATGTATTTGTAGACCCAGCTGACTGGGTTGTGCCCTGAAGGTTGCACAGTGAGCAGCTTTGTGTTTGAACAGGACTTGCGCACAGCATGTGATTCTTTTTTTTCTTTTTTTTTCTTTTTTTTTTTACAGCCTGTTGGTTGGCATTAAATTCCGCGAAAATTGAACTTCTCTTTCACGTGGTCTTCCGAGGCCGTAAGGCTACCCTAAAGAAATTGGACACAGTTGTGGCTGGCAATCGTGCAGAGTTTTTTTTTTTTTTTAATGTTTTTTTTTCCCCCTTTGTAAAACTGCCAGACGTTTAGTGGAAACCTCCTTTTCAGCCTGCTTGCGACCAGCAGACAATTGTGATGGGCGAAGATAAACTGTGTCCTTCGCACACAGTCAGTCCCTCTGAGCCATGCACTGCATCATCTGTCTGCTCCACAGACATTACAGTCTGACAGTCACTTCATCTGGTTGGACTATTCGTCCCACCTGCCGGCATTCTAACACAAAACCATTGCCAAGACCGCTATGCTCATCTCTAATAAAATCTATAGCCACTAATTAACCGGACGTATACTGTATGTTTTTTTTGGCTGTGGTTGGAAACCGGAGTACCCGAAATATACCCAAGCAAGCACATGGCGACATCACATAGAGATCAGAGTCGAGATTTGAACCAAGAACCACCTGGCTTGGATTTATTTTTCCTTCCAGTTTATTTGTAAGAAAGACTATACAAAAACAATTCATCCAAAAAAATATATAATAATATAATAAAAACATAGCAAGTTTACACTCTAATACAGTGGTTCTTAACCTTGTTGGAGGTACCGAACCCCAACAGTTTCATATGTGCATTCACCGAACCCTTCTTAACTGGAAAAAAATAAAATAAAATTCAAGACAAAGTTGTATGTTTTTGGTAACATTTTAGTATAGGGCAGTGGTCGGCAACCCAAAATGTTGAAAGAGCCATATCGGACAAAAAATACAAAAACAAATCTGTCAGGAGCCGCAAAACAAATTTTTAAAAGCCATATTACATACAGTGTGTCATGGGATATAAATTGAATTAAAAGGACTTAAAGGAAAGTAAATGAGCTCAATTATAGCTACAAATAAGGCATAATGATGCAATATGTACATACAGCTAGCCTAAATAGCATGTTAGCATTGATTAGCTTGCAGTCATGCAGTGACCAAATATGTCTGATTATCACTCCACACAAGTCAATAACATCAACAAAACTCACCTTTGTGCATTCATGCACAACGTTATGAGTTTGGTGGACAAAAGGAGACGAAAAGAAGTGGCCTAAATCACGTCTTAGGAAGTCGGAGAAAGTTATACATGTAAACAAATTACGGTGAGTTCAAGGACCGCCAAAATTAGTACGACAAAACGGCGCTTGCCAAATACTCAAATCAGTGAAGACTGTTTAATATAAACAGTGTGCTTTATAGCAATTAGGGAGGTTTGTGTCATGTGTGTCCTCTTACAGAAACCATATTAAAACAAAAAATATGTTTGTTTCCCCTCATCATTTCCATTTTTCATATATTTTTGAAAAAGCTCCAGAGAGCCACTAGGGCGTCGCTGAAGAGCCGCGGGTTGCCAAACCCTTGGTATAGGGGAACATAACATATTCTAAATAACAAAGACTTACTTTACGCTTATTTGGTTAGGGTTAGGGTCAGGGTTAGAGGGTTAAAAGGCCATGCCGAATAAGGCATTAATTAGTACTTAATGACTGGTTAACAGCCAATATGTTACTAATTTGCATGTTTTTAAGCAACTAGTTAATGGTGAATATGTTCCCTTTACTAAAGTGTTACCATGTTTTTTTTTTTACTGGTGCACAAAATCAACCGTGCATGAACATCACCTTGTTCAAACAACAAAACTAAGACAGTGTATAAACTCACAACAAATTACACACCTGCAAATCATTCAGCTGTTGCCGTATCCGTAATACGCCAGCAGGGAGATGTTTATATTTACACGAAGAGTCGGGTGTGTTTTGATCTCCGCCGAACCCCTGAGGTCGACTCACCGAACCCCTAGGGTTCGATTGAACCTTGGTTAAGAACCACTGCTGTAATAACAATAGTTACCCTGGAAAAACTGAAATCTAAGTAAGATTAAATATCTCAAATAAGGGTGATATTTGCTTATTTTCTGTCTAAGATACAGTTATTCTTCTCACTAACCAGATTTTGTTATTTTTTTACTTGTTTTAAGGCTTTTGGTCCTAAATGATCTCAGTAAGATTTTACAGCTTTTTGCTGAGATGTTATGACCTATATGTAGTAAAACATGCTTGAAACTAGAATATCAACTGTTGCAAAGCTGTGTCATCAATCAACAAAAATTTAACACTACTTTTCTTAAGTAATTTCTTATTTCAAGCATGAAAAAAAAAAATCATGACTTTGACACAGTTGTGTCTCATATTAAAACAGATGACAGCAAAATGGATTTGGCTGTTTTATTTTCAATGAAACAATAGAAAATACATACTCATATAGTAGTACAGTTGTTATTAGTGAGAATATACTTATTTTGAGGTATTTTTGGGTTCATTAATGATAGGTAATTTTACTTGTTTAGGAAAGTCTTGACAAGCCGCATTTTCTTGTTGTATTGGCAGATAATTTTGCTTAGTTTGAATTAAATACCCCTAATTTTTATTTTTCTTGTTTTTGAACACTGACTTTTTGCAGTGTTGTGTGTTGCACGATTAAAAATGTCCTTATAAATTGAATTCACTTCATGACATTGACTATACCGCATCTGTCTTTTTTCCGTTTTTCTTTTTTTTCCTCCTACCTTCTTTTTGCCTTGTTTATTTCTTTCAGCCATTGCAAATCTGCGAGAGTACCAATAAACGTTGCGAGGGCTTATGTTAGACTTAAAGTACCACTGATAGTCTTACACACACTATGTATGGTGAAATTACTCTCTGCATTTGACCCATCCACTTGTTTTACCCCCTGGGAGGTGAGGGGAGCAGTGAGCAGCACCGGTGGCCACGCTCGGGAATCATTTTGGGGATTTAACCCCCAATTTCAACCCTTATTGCTGAGTGGGTCCCGTTTTTATAGTCTTTGGTATGACTCGGCTGGGGTTTGAACTCCCGATCTCAGGCTGGACACTCTAACCATGAGCCAACTGAGCAGGTGCACTAATAAAAACAAATAGTAAAAATAGGTAAATAAATAGAAATGGCATTCCCCTTTGACAATGGCTCCCTGCATACCACATATACTTTGGGTGTGGCTTGAGCGAATAAATATATATTTTTTTCAATGTTAGTAATGTATGGAGGTTACAGATAATATTACAGGCCCATGCTGAAGTATAATGGATATTTATGAATATATGCAGCATGTTCTGATCCAACCCAAGATTGTCCGACCTTTGCAGATTTCTAAATGCTACTGGGTGACATTGAAGCTACTTGTTTGGAGTGTTGTGTTTCCCACAAGACTGTAACCTATTTGCGGTGGTGAGTTGGCGGGGATTTAGAGGACGTCGCTGTCTAATTGTCTGATTTGCGTAATTGACAATGAAACGTGCATGTATTTTTTCAAAAGTCTAAAGGACATTCCTTTTTCTATATAATCCCATTTTTTTGTAATATTTTGGTTTAAGGCCACAGTCTACACTGTACTTTGGGCATCCCCAATTTACGTTTTTCACCCGGAAGGTGAGATGTTACCAAAATATGGAACAGTGGTAATGCCCACTCCCCAGGCATATCACGATATTTGCTCTCGCAGTGAATACTTTGCCTTTTGTGATCGTTTGTGTTTAATTGCCAAGTCCCAAGAAACACTTCCTGTCCGTCACTTTTGATGCATAAGGTGTGGGAATTCAGTCTGTCGCTGTATCAAACCGAAGGCTCCATACCAGGGGTCACAACACGGTGCCGCGGGCACCAGGTAGCCCGTAAAGACCAGATGATTCGCCCGCTGGCCTGTTCTAAAAATAGCTCAAATAGCAGCACTTACCAGTGAGCTGCCTTTATTTTTTTAATTGTATTTATTTACTAGCAAGCTGGTCTCGCTTTGCTTGACATTTTTAATTTTAGGAGAGACAAAACTCAAATACAATTTGAAAATCCAAGAAAATATATTGAAGACTTGATCTTCATTTGTTTAAATAAATTCATTTTTTTTTTTTACTTTGCTTCTTATAACTTTCAGAAAGACAATTTTAGAGAAAAAATACAACCTTAAAAATGATTTTAGGATTTTTAAACACATGCCTTTTTACCTTTTTAAAATCCTTCCTCTTCTTTCCTGACAATTTAAATCAATGTTCAGGTCATTTAATTTTTTTTATTGTAAAGAATAATAAATACATTTTAATTTAATTCTTCACTTTAGCTTATGTTTTTTCAACGAAGAATATTTGTGAAATATTTCTTCAAACTTATGATTAAATTAAAAATATTCTGGCAAATCTAGAAAATCTGTAGCATCAAATTTAAATCTTATTTCAAAGTGTTTTGAATTTCTTTAACAATTTTTGTTCTGGAAAATCTAGAAGAAATAATTATTTGTCTTTGTTAGAAATACAGCTTGGTCCAATTTGTTACATATTCTAACAAAGTGCAAATTGGATTTTAACCTTATTAAAGCATGTCATCAAAATTCTAAAATTTAATCTTAATCAGGAAAAATTACTAATGATGTTCAATAAATAATTTTTTTAAATTTTTTCCAAAAGATTCGAATTAGCTATTGTTTCTCCATTTTTTTGGGTTGAATTTTGAATTTTAAAGAGTTGAAATTGAAGATAAACAATGTTTCAAAATTAAATCTAAATTTTTTTTGTGTTTTCTCCTCTTAAACCGTTCAATTAAGTGTTTTTTTCATCATTTATTCTCTACAAAAAACTTTCCGTAAAAGAATAAAAAATTTCGCGAGTTTCTTGTTGAAAACGTCGCGGAATGATGACGCGTACGCGTGACGTCACGGACTGTAAGGAAATATTAGCGCTGCACACAACACGGCTAAAAGTTGTCTGTTCATGGCGTAATTACACAGTATTTTGGAGATCTGTGTTGCTGAATCTTTTGCAATTTGTACATTTAATAATAAAGAACAATGCTGTTGGTGGAAAGCGGTGGATTGCAGCTGTCTTTAGCACCGAGACACAGCCGGTGTTTCTTTGTTTGTTGTGAAGCGGAGCGGTCAAGCGAACATGTTTTCTCCACGTCAACCTACATGTTTTTGGATGGAGAAATTGTGATATATATTACTGGAGAAATCATTGGATTATTGGTCGTCCTGCAGTAGCCGTTTAAAAGGCAGCTGTGAGCTTGGCTTCTCTCTGAGACACTTTGTTCACCGCAGCCATCCGACCTCGAGGTATGTCTTTACAATCTTTAAAATCTCACTAAAACACTATTAAAACAGTAAGCAGATAAGGGATCTTTCAGAATTATCCTAGTAAATGTGTCTAATTACATCTAAAACGCTCACACTGCCGCCGCTTTTTAAATTTTTTTTTTTTTTAGTCCCTCACTATCAATATCTTAATTCATGAATCTTTCATCCTCGCTCAAATTAATGGGAAAATTGTCGCTTTCTCGGTTCGAATTGCTCTTACTGCTGGTGGCGGCAATTAAAAACAATGTGAATATGTGTGGAGTCCTGCAACTCGTGACATCACGCGCACATACTTCCGGTACAGGCAGGGCTTTTCTATTAGCGACCACAAGTTGCGAACTTTATCGTGGATGTTCTCTACTAAATCCTTTCAGCAAAAATATGGCAATATCGCGAAATGATCAAGTATGACACGTAGAATGGACCTGCTATCCCCGTTTAAATAAGAAAATCTCATTTCAGTAGGCCTTTAACACTTGGTTCTAAATGTGCATTCATGCCCTTTGGATGTCTCAAGGTGATGCAATGACAGCTGGAAGCATTTGATTGGTTTCTTTTAGACCCATGCATTCCAGCAAGTGGATAATGATTTTTTTATATATACATATACTTGTCAAAGAATGTGGCTTGGCAAAGCAGAGTTGTCCTTCCTTTAGGGTGACTCATAAACGCCAGTAACGCCACATGAGGCACAATGTCTCATTGAGGGGAGAGAGCAGCACTTCTCTCATCCATCGCAGAAAAAGTCAAAAGCCTCAGTATGACATTAGTTACAATTCTGTGGTAACTTGTTCTGGTTGGAAAATATATGTGATCCCAACTGGTAGGAGTCAAACTTGTCATTAGTTAGTTAGATTTGTCATGTGGGTATTGATGCCAACACTAAAAATGGCCCTGGTGTGTGAATGTGAGTGTGCATGTTGTCCAGCTGTGTTGGCCCTGTGCAGAGGTGGCGACTTGTCCAGGGTGTACCGCCTTCCGCCCGAATGCAGCTGAGATAGGCTCCAGTACCCTCCGCTACCCCGAAAGCAGTAGAAAATGGATGGATGGACGGTATTGATGCAGGAGTGTGCATGTTTTTTTCCCTCCCAGTCCAATACAGTCTTTTGCTATACATTTCTTGTTTTGTTTATACATATCGCTAAGTCTCCAATAATCAGACCTCCTGTTTTGCTGGTAAATGTTTTAAACCATGGGTCGGGAACCTTTTTGGCTGAGAGAGCCAAGAAGCCAAATATTTTAAAATGTATTTCCCTAAGAGCCATATAATATTTTTTTTAACACTGAACACAACTAAACGCGTGCATTTTTAAGTAAGACCAACATTTCCAAAGTATAATAGGTCTCTTATTCTTTATAATAACAATGATATTCTGAAGCTAACTGTGGAGGGGTCGTGGCCTGCGGGCCTGCAGCAAAGCAAGGTGTTACCAGGACCGGCCTTGAAATCAGCGACAGATGCGCAGAACGTCCACTTGGGCCTTGTTATCTAATCACCTGTCGCTCTGTTATAAGCAGGAGCCAGGAGGAGAGACAGGGTTGGGGCTGGAGCCATAGCGCGAGTGAGGACGAAAGAGTAAAAGACAATTGCTGGAAAGCAACTGAGAGAAAAATAAAATAAAACAATATTGTAACCCTAAAACAGGCTCTTGGTGGTCTGAAGAACCTCCAGAAGGGCAAGCCCCACACTAACCAATAATAAATAAATTACTTCTTACCATTAATGCAACTTCTTGAACATAAAAAAAGCATGAGAAAGTTTTATATTTTGAACGTTGTTTTAACACTGAAATTATTCATTACTTATCGTCTTAAGCAATGTCAGCTCAGATTTATCCGAGAGCCAGATGCAGTCATCAAAAGAGCCACATCTGGCTCTAGAGCCATAGGTTCCCTACCCCTGTTTTAAACTGTTGTGATAACTGAGAAGAGATCTACTCAAACATTGTGGAAATTACCAAGACTTAAAACAGGAGCCAAAGGAAGTTTCTTCACATCTGTTCATCAGCTTGTTCTTTTCATCTGCTGTAGTGGT
Organism: Nerophis ophidion; assembly: GCF_033978795.1. NCBI lineage: Eukaryota > Metazoa > Chordata > Actinopteri > Syngnathiformes > Syngnathidae > Nerophis > Nerophis ophidion. The sequence goes on from NC_084630.1 coordinate 31,997,255, forward strand.
CATTTGTAGGCAGGATGTTTCCAATGAGTGTCTACAAGATGTAAAGACTTCCCTTCTTAGTCATTGTAAGGCATCACATCACCTTGCTTGTAAGTCTGCACATATGTTTTCCAAATATTTCCTATGATTAACATGGGCAAAGGTGATGTTATGTTACACATCAGATTTCCCTGTGGTGACTTAATATCTATACCACAAACATCTATACCACGATTTATTGAACCATCTACCTCCATTTCATGTGATGTATGATAATGTTGTGGGATACAGACAATATATGGTAGAATATAACTTTTAATACTATCGCCGTTTTGTGATAATGCATGTTAACACATTTCTAGCTCTGTCCACACATTTAACAGCGACAAGCAAACGGACAATGTAGCGTCCTCGAAGCTGCTTTGGAATCACTATCCTCGCCTCCATAGTGGAAAGTAAATTATGTTTCTTACACGTATCATTATCTCCGCAGGACTGCAAGACAAGGAATAGCTTAACAAGCTAGACTACGCATCGTAAGAGGATATTTTAACCCCTAAGCGAGGGCTCTTGAATGAGGGTAAATAATAAATATGGACAGTAATTATACCAAGTATAGTATCAGTAAAAGGGGAACATTATCACCAGACCTATGTAAACGTCAATATATACCTTGATGTTGCACAAAAAAGACCATATATTTTTTTTAACCGATTTCCGAACTCTAAATGGGTGAATTTTGGCAAATTAAACGCCTTTCTATTTATGGCTCTCAGAGCAATGACGTCAGTATGTGACGCTGCCTATGTAAGAAATGCGCCATTTTAATTTTTTCAAACATACAAACACCGCGTCTCAGCTCTGTTATTTTCCGTTTCTTCGACCATTTTCTGGAACCTTGGAGACATCATGCCTCGTCGGTGTGTTGTCGGAGGGTGTAACAACACTAGCAGGGAGGGATTCAAGTTGCACCACCGGCCCGAAGATGCGAAAGTGTCTGCCGCCAGACCCCCATTGAATGTGCCCGGGTGTCTGCACATTTTACCGGCGAAGTCAGACATGGCACAGAGATGTATGGATAACCTATAGATGCAAAATCACAAAGGTAAGTTTTGTTGATGTTGTTGACTTATGTGCTAATCAGACATATTTGGTCGCGGCGTGACTGCCAGCTAATAGATGCTATTTCGGCTAGCTTTAAGTACATTTGAAACTATATTACGTTTCCTTCCACCCACATTTAATGCGAAAAGAACACTTACCAATCGACAGAATTAAGTTGCTCCAGTGTCACAAGATGCGAAAGTCCTGATCGTTTGGTCTGCACATTTTACCGGGGATGCTAACGCAGCTATTCGGCCATGCTATAGGCCACTTCATTAGGTACACCCATGCTATGGGCGAATGGCGTCAATAGCTATTCGCTCAATAGCTTGTTTCTTCTTCAACTTCATTTTCGCTATCTGCCTCCATACTCCAACCATCCGTTTCAATACATGCGTAATCTGTTGAATCGCTTAAACCGCTGAAATCCGAGTCTGAATCCGAGTTAATGTCGCTATATCTTGCTGTGCTATTCGCCATTGTTTGTTTACATTGGCAGCACTGTGTGACGTCACACTAGGAAAATAGACAGTGGTTTCGAGAGAGCGAAAATAAAGCACTTTAAAGCTTTTTTTAAGGATATTCCGGGACGGGTAACATTTTTCAAAAAACTTCAACAAATAAAATAAGCCACTGAGAACTGATTTTTTGTGGTTTTAACGCTTTTGAAAATGTGATAATGTTCCCCGTAATGGTCGATACTACAGTGATTAGAATGATGTTTTTTTATTATAACAAAATATTTTTTGTTTGTTTTATTTCAAGAACGAGCCAGTAGTATTTTTTAGTTTTTGTTTATTAATTCTGCACTATTTACTTTTGTCATACGTTCTGTACGTTAAAATAACGACATCATTTGCATATTTCCTTGATATTGTTATAGTGCCGTCACTATCCTGTGTTTTTGTCTAATTATAGTTGTGATCATCCAATGATCTTAAACACATTTAGTATCAGCATGGACAGCATTATTGCCTAGTATTGGATCAATACCCAGGTTTGTAGAATTCCCAAAACTAATGTATCCAAACAACAGAATACGTGCTTAATCCACTTTAATAGATGTGTGGAGGGATCTGCAATAGAGCAAAAAGTAACAGGCTATTATATTCACTGCAGTTTTACGTCAGTTAGAAGCTTTAAATGTAGATTTTGATACATTTTTAAATTAATCGCTCAGCACTAAAACAAATTCAATCATACATGCAATAAAGGAGATTATACTGTTACAAAGATAAGACATACTTTTATTATATGTGTGCAGTAAGTATGCAACAAAACAGATAAAGACTAGTATAGCCTTAATAATATTCTGTGTGGTTTAAATACTGTATGTTTGCTTTTTGGAAGAATGATGACTGGATTGCTTTATAGTACATAACCATTTTTAAAAAGCCTCACGGTGGCAGAGGGGTTAGTGCGTCTGCCTCAAAATACGAAGGTCCTGAGTAGTCAAGGTTCAATCCCGGGCTCGGGATCTTTCTGTGTGAAGTTTGCATGTCCTTCCCATGAATGCGTGGGTTCCCTCCGGGTACTCCGGCTTCCTCCCACTTCCAAAGACATGCACCTGGGGATAGGTTGATTGGCAACACTAAATGGTCCCTAGTGTGTGAATGTTGTCTGTCCATCTGTGTTGGCCCTGCGATAAAGTGGCGACTTGTCCAGGATGTACTCCGCCTTCCGCCCGTTTGTAGCTAAGATAGGCACCAGCGCCCCCTGTTACCCCAAAGGGAATAAGCGGTAGAAAATGGATGGAAGTATTATATTTTCCAACATGATCAGAATGACACATTCACAATTTTTGCAAAGTCACTGATGATCCGGTGGTTGAACCTGTTCAGTCACCACTCGGTATTAATAGGAGTGTGAATGATTGTCTGTCTCTGTATTTGCTCTATGACTGACTGGCGAGTCGTGAGCAGTACAACTCCTGAGTCACTCAATTAATCAATCAAAGTTTACTTATTTAGTCCTTAATCACAAATGTCTTAAAGGGCTGCACAAGCCACCACCACATCCTCAGCTCAGATCCCACATCAGGGCAAGAACTATGAATAGTATAGCACCGGATATTATCGTTAAAATTGTCAGTGAGGCTATCATTAGAGCCCACATAATTTGGGAATGGTGCCATTACCGAGGGCAGTAGGCCAGCAAGAGTAGTAGTTGTGGCAACATTAATTTTGCGGGTGCTAAAGCATTTGTTTTTAGTAGCTTGTTGACAATGAGTCAGAACTTCAAATGTGATAAGGTAGTGATCAGACATTATTTTAGTGTATGGGAGTGCCATAACTTTGGAGGTGGTGACACCTCGGGCAAGGATTAGACCTATCGTATTACCGTTGCGATGCGTGGGTTCATTCATTATTTTTGTAAGACCAAAGTTATCAACTATAGTCCGGAGCGCCACGCAAGGAAGGTATGACGGGGTATTCATTTGGATATTAAAATCTCACATTGTAGTTATATTATCTGTGTGCGTCACTAGATCAGCAACAAACTCTGAACATTCACTGATAAAGTCCGAACTGGGTATGGGGGGCGATAGATAACAGCCAGATGGAAAGGTAGCAGTGTGACAGACCTCATAGTAAGAACCTCAAATGATTTATATTCTTCACTTACTGTATGTTAGGGTTAAGGTTTTCATTAGATATTAGTGCAACCCCTCCATCCTTTTTAAGGGGACGGCAATATGTGAACCCGTATAGTTAGGAGATGCCTTGATAATTGGAAAAAATCAATCTGTGTTTAGCCAAGTTTCACTGAGACCACTGACATTAAGATTGTTGTCTCTATTGACCTCATTAACTATTAGCGCTTTGAGAGACAATGATCTGACGTTTAAAAAGCCCATATTATAGAAATTGGGCTGTTTTGAGGCATTTTTGTCACTGATATTAAAATTATATTGTGACACAAAAAGTAATCTATCATCTTAGAAAGAGCAATAGCACCTTCCCGGTTAGGGTGAAGGCCGTCCCTTTTCAGCATGCCTGGTTTGCCCGAGAAAGTTGGCCAATTATCAATAAATCTTAGAACCTGTTCACTACAAAAACTATCCACACAATTGTTAAGTGAGACTATTCTGCTATACCTCTCATCATTGCCTCGGCCAGGCAGGGGGCCAGAGACAAGTACTCAATGCCGAGACATCTTTCTAGCGAGATTACAAATCCTAGCTATGTTCCTCTTTGTAATCCCTGACTGTTTCATCAAAGTGTCATTGAAGGCGACGTATACAACTATGTTCACTTAGCTAGTGTTGTGATTAGCCTGTCATACATGTTTACTAGGCCTGTACGAGTCAGTTCCTTAAGACTAGCTTCAATGTCTGGTGCTCTGGCCGTGGGATTACACTTAATTATGGCTGGTTTACCAAAATGTAGGTTCCGGGCGATGGAGTCCCCTATGACTAAGGTGTGGTGTCCGGTAGACTGGGACGCAGGACTAGCTAAAAAGCTAAATCTATTATACGTCTCAACCGGTTTATTGTGGCTTGGTAACTTGCACTTACAGGTGTAGCAACCAACTGTAGTTACTGACAGTGGTTTTATGAAGTGTTCCTGAGCCCGTGTTTTGATATCCTTTACACACTGATGTCTGTTTTTGATGCAGTACCACCTGAGGGATCAACGGTCCGTAATATCATCGCTTACGTGCAGTGATATCTCCAGATTCTCTGAACCTTTTGATGATTTTACGGACCGTAGATGGTAAAATCCCTTAATTCCTTGCAATAGCTCGTTGAGAAATGTTGTTTTAAAAGTGATCGACAATTTGCTTACAAATTGGTGACCCTCGCCCCATCCTTGTTTGTGAATTACTTAGCATTTCATGGAAGCTGCTTTTATACCCAATCATGGCCCCCACCTGTTCCCAAAATAGCCTGCACACCTGTGGGATGTTCCATATAAGTGCCATCCATCCATCATCTTCCGCTTATCCGAGGTCGGGTCGCGGGGGCAACAGCCTAAGCAGGGAAACCCAGACTTCCCTCTCCCCAGCCACTTCGTCTAGCTCTTCCCGGGGGATCCCGAGGCGTTCCCAGGCCAGCCGGGAGACATAGTCTTCCCAACGTGTCCTGGGTCTTCCCCGTGGCCTCCTACCGGTTGGACGTGCCCTAAACACCTCCCTAGGGAGGCGTTCGGGTGGCATCCTGACCAGATGCCCGAACCACCTCATCTGGCTCCTCTCGATGTGAAGGAGCAGCGGCTTTACTTTGAGTTCCACCCGGATGGCAGAGCTTCTCACCCTATCTCTAAGGGAGAGACCCGCCACACGGCGGAGGAAACTCATTTCGGCCGCTTGTACCCGTGATCTTATCCTTTCGGTCATGACCCAAAGCTCATGACCATAGGTGAGGATGGGAACGTAGATCGACCGGTAAATTGAGAGCTTTGCCTTCCGGCTCAGCTCCTTCTTCACCACAACGGATCGGTACAACGTCCGCATTACTGAAGACGCCGCACCGATCAGCCTGTCGATCTCACGATCCACTCTTCCCTCACTCGTGAACAAGACTCCTAGGTATTTGAACTCCTCCACTTGGGGCAGGGTCTCCTCCCCAACCCGGAGATGGCATTCCACCCTTTTCCGGGCGAGAACCATGGACTCGGACTTGGAGGTGCTGATTCTCATTCCGGTCGCTTCACACTCGGCTGCGAACCGATCCAGCGAGAGCTGAAGATCCCGGTCAGATGAAGCCATCAGGACCACATCATCTGCAAAAAGCAGAGACCTAATCCTGCGGTTACCAAACCGGAACCCCTCAACGCCTTGACTGCGCCTAGAAATTCTGTCCATAAAAGTTATGAACAGAATCGGTGACAAAGGACAGCCTTGGCGGAGTCCAACACTCACTGGAAATGTGTTTGACTTACTGCCGGCAATGCGGACCAAGCTCTGGCACTGATCGTACAGGGAACAGTCCGATACCCCATACTCTCTGAGCACTCCCCACAGGACTTCCCGAGGGACACGGTCGAATGCCTTCTCCAAGTCCACAATGCACATGTAGACTGGTTGGACAAACTCCCATGCACCCTCAAGAACCCTGCCGAGAGTATAGAGCTGGTCCACAGTTCCACGACCAGGACGAAAACCACACTGTTCCTCCTGAATCCGAGGTTCGACTATCCGACGTAGCCTCCTCTCCAGTACACCTGAATAAACCTTACCGGGAAGGCTGAGGAGTGTGATCCCACGATAGTTGGAACACACCCTCCGGTCCCCTTTCTTAAAGAGAGGAATCACTACCCCGGTCTGCCAATCCAGAGGTACCCCCCCGGCCCCGATGTCCACGCGATGATGCAAAGTCTTGTCAACCAAGACAGCCCCACAGCATCCAGAGCCTTAAGGAACTCCGGGCGGATCTCGTCCACCCCTGGGGCCTTGCCACCGAGGAGCTTTTTAACTACCTCAGCGACCTCAGCCCCAGAAATAGGAGAGTCCACCACAGATTCCCCAGGCACTGCTTCCTCATAGGAAGACGTGTTGGTGGGATTGAGGAGGTCTTCGAAGTATTCCTTCCACCTATCCACAACATCCGCAGTTGAGGTCAGCAGAACACCATCCGCACCATACACGGTCTTGATAGTGCACTGCTTCCCCTTCCTGAGGCGGCGTATGGTGGTCCAGAATCGCTTCGAAGCCGTCCGGAAGTCGTTTTCCATGGCTTGCCCGAACTCCTCCCATGTCCGAGTTTTTGCCTCCGCGACCGCTGAAGCTGCACACCGCTTGGCCTGTCGGTACCTGTCCACTGCCTCCGGAGTCCTATGAGCCAAAAGGACCCGATAGGACTCCTTCTTCAGCTTGACGGCATCCCTCACCGCTGGTGTCCACCAAGGGGTTTTAGGATTGCCGCCCCGACAAGCACCAACTACCTTGCGGCCACAGCTCCGATCTGCCGCCTCGACAATAGAGGTGCGGAACATGGTCCACTCGGACTCAATGTCCAGCACCTCCCTCGTGACATGTTCAAAGTTCTTCCGGAGGTGGGAATTGAAACTTTGTCTGACAGGAGACTCTGCCAGACGTTCCCAGCAGACCCTCACAATGCGTTTGGGCCTCCCAGGTCTGTCCGGCATCCTCCCCCACCATCGCAGCCAACTCACCACCAGGTGGTGATCGGTAGAAAGCTCCGCCCCTCTCTTCACCCGAGTGCCCAAAATATGAGGCCGCAAATCCGATGACACAACTACAAAGTCGATCATGGAACTGCGGCCTAGCGTGTCCTGGTGCCAAGTGCACATATGGACACCCTTATGTTTGAACATGGTGTTTGTTATGGACAAACTGTGACGAGCACAAAAGTCCAATAACAAAACACCACTCGGGTTCAGATCCGGGCGGCCATTCTTCCCAATCACGCCATATAAGTGTTTGATGTGAATTTCTCAACTTTATCAGTATTTATTACCACCTTTCCCAAATTCTTTGTCACGTGTTGCTGGCATCTACCAACTCTATAATTAATGATTATTTGCAAAAAACAACAACAATTTTATCAGTTTGAAAATCAAATATGTTGTCTTTGTAGCATATTCAACTGAATATGGGTTGAAAATGATTTGCAAATCATTGTAATCTGTTTATATTTACATCTAACACAATTTCCCAAATCATATGGAAACAGGGTTTGTTCAGTAAGTCTTTCTGAAAATCTTGACTTTGAAATCTGTGACTGAGCCCTGGTGGAAAAAGTTTATATAGTATTTATTATACTATTGTGTTGTGCTTAATAGTATGTATTGTTGACATACCGCAGTAGTACTAACATGTTAGTTTGTGTCTCACACTGCATTCTCGTGCCAGTCACAGTCAGTGTGGTTTTTGGTGTATCATGGCACAGCCCCTTTAACAATGATAATTGACTTTGTGCAGCCTTACTGCTATAAACAGGCCAGAAACCAAACATAATTACAGGCCAAAGACACTGAGGAGGATGCACTAAGTGTTTTAAAAATTCATCTTAACGTCAATAAAATGCTTCTATGTGAAACCCCTAATGAGGGAAAAATAAGGTACAGCCTGCTGATCAGTCGTCCATCCGTCTTCTTTTTTTGAGCCTCTTTATCAAGTGCCGATTGGTCGCATACGGAGGCGGAAACATGCTTGGATCTAAGGCAGGGGTGCCCATTACGTCGATCGCGATCGACTGGTCGATCTCGGAGGGTGTGTCAGTCGATCTCAAGCCAGGCATTAAAAAATAGACATAAAAATGAGCAATCATCAATCATACCAAGACTTCACTTTCGTCAGTTGTTTGACATTCTCGGCACCCGAGGATCTTGTGAGATGACGCTGGCTGCTGCGAGCTCATATTTAAGAAAAAAATCACTAACAGGGCGGACGCAGAGAAACACATTTTATTTCTAGAGACTCCGTACCTACTGTCAAAACTCTAAAGACCGACTGCACAGTTCCTGTCTTCACCATAAAAGACCTGTTTCATCCTGCCTGTGCTAACAAAATAAGAGTCTCAGAAAGCTAGCGTGCACAAGCTAGCAAGCTACGGAGTTTGTTGCCAATGTATTTCTCCCCCGCCCTCAGCGACCGCTTTCTCACTTGCTTGCCCACCCGCACACTCACTGACGTCACTCACCTGCTGCCAGACATTAAAGGGCCACACACATATGCTACTCTCATAACAAAGTGTTTAAAAACGAGTATGCAAGTTGGACAAATGAGATGCCAAATCCAACCACTTTCATGTGGTATTGGACAGAAAGGAGGACTTTTTTTTTTCTCCATTTGAAAATGCGGACGTTATCAGCACCACTGTCTGATTCCAATCAATGCAAGTCATCAGAATCAAATACACCAACTTATATTCTTGTCTTCATGAAAGAAAGGAATCTATGTGTGTTAAACATGCTTGTATTATCATTAAACACCATTAACTTAACAAAAATGTCTCTTTCATAAATAAATAAATATAAATTATAAATAGGAATGAGGTAGATCTCCTCGACTTGGTCAATTGAAAAGTAGCTCGCCTGCAGAAAAAGTGTGAGCGCCCCTGATCTAAGGGAAGCAGACTGCACCTCAGACTTGAAAGAGGCACTAGAAAAAAACCTCCCACACTTTGATGTACAAGTGTAATTTGTACACATGACACCATCTCACTTCACACCCTGCACAGGGAAATCATGTCATTAATATTGTAATGCACTTTTTTTTTCTTTTATAGCTGACTTTAATCGAGCACATCGTAACTCTAGGAATTTTAAAACTCTCGACTATTTACGGCGTGTAGAATAAACGTCTGCGTCTCCATAGCACCTCAAACACAGACACCAGCTTGTTAAACACTCCTTGGAGTTCAGGTGCTGGATGTTGTGCGTGGGGGTCCATGTCAGCCTTACCCAGGTCCTCTTCTGCTTCTTTGCTGACTTGGTGTCAAAGACGTACCGCCATGCTATTGCCCAACAGGTGTACGGATGTTAGAAATACTACACACACACGGGAATAGAAAACCTGCTGGCATGACTCATCCCGACCGTGTCAACACTGTTGACTCTCGCTCATGAGATGGCAGCAAGGGCAAAGGTCCATTAGCATCATGTTTAACTGGACACATGGTTACTGCGTCATTAAGTCTAGCAGTGTGGGGCAAGTGTTACATCTGTACAATCTCGAATAGGCAGATTTCTTGCGTTCATGGACTCTATATTGCTAAACGAATGGTGTCATCACTATGTCACGGGCTCAATGTCTCCCGTGGGTGTACTTTGGTATAGGCTATAACAAGGTTTCACATTACAGTTGTCTAATAATTCATGGTGAGGCATGGTCAATATGTTTTCTCTATTGAACAATTTAATATAATGTGTAATGTAGTGTTGTAACGAGACCAATATTTTGGTACCGGTACAACATTTTTTTCGGTACTTATTTTTTTTTGTCCTGTCCAGCTTCTCAGGCAAATCATATAGTTGATGTACCATGTTTTTCAGACTACAAGTCACAGTTTTTTCCATAGTTTGGGCAGGGGTGCGACTTATACTCAAGAGCGACTTATGTGTGAAATTATTAACACATTACCGTAAAATATCAAATTATATTATTTAGCTCATTTACGTAAGAGACCAGACGTATAAGATTTCATGGGTTTAGCGATTAGGAGGGACAGATTGTTTGGTAAACGTATAGCATTTTCTATATGTTAGTTATTTGAATGACTCTTACCATAATATGTTACGTTAACATACCAGGCACCTTCTCAGTTGGTTAATTATGCGTCATATAACGTACACTTTTTCAGCCTGTTGTTCACTATTTTGTATTTATTTTAAATTGCCTTTCAAATGTCTATTCTTGGTGTTGGGTTTTATCAAATAAATTTCCCCCAAAAATGTGACTTATACTCCGGTGCGACTTATATAGGTTTTTTTCCTTCTTTATTATGCATTTTCGGTGTGTGCGACTTATACTCCGGAGTGGGGATGATGTTTGATAAGAAATTATCGAGTTCGAGCCTATTATCGAATCCTCTTATCGAACCGATTCCTTATCGATTCTCTTATCGAGTCCAGATGGGTTGTTGTATATGGGAAAAAAAACACATTTGGTTTAACAAAAGCTCACATTTTTATTATATAAGAAAAAAATACAATCTAATAAATAAATAAATATTGACTGTTACCCCCTAAAAAAAAAAAAAAAAAAAAATATTGACTGTTGTATATTAAGTGGGATTTTTCAGAAAAACAAATATATAGAGTAACACAAAAACAACCTGTCTCTGTGATCACTATAGGTGTTTAAATAATAATATAGTGTTAAATAAAATCAGTCCCTTGGGCACAAAACTGAAAATAATACAGCTCTCCAAAAAGTGCACTTCTGCTGCTATTTGACATAACTGTTTGTTATGATGCTTTGACATTTTTGCACTTTATTTCTTTATTGAAAGAAAATTATTTGCAAATGTGGTTACAATGCTAAAATATGAAAAGTTAAAGCTAAAAAAATAAATACACTTTATTTAGTTAACATTTCTTTATAGGGGGAAAGATGTGATGTTATGAGTTATGAATATAACAACTACACTACCCAGCATGCAACGGAAGTGACGAGCATGCGCGGTAGCCCCGAAAAGTGTTGTTGCTAACGTCACCCGGCAGTTAAGAAGAATGAGGTTATGAGCACGCTGTGAAAGTAAACGTCAAGAACTCAGCCAACACGCCTCTTCTGCATTATTTATAATTAGACAGACAACACATATACAGTGTCATTTTGCTTTGTTTACAAGGAAAGAAAAGAAAAGTTAAAAAAGGGGGATATATTGTATATATATATGTATGTATGTGCTGCGGTTGCTCTAAGAACGTTGCGACAGCTGCCGTAAATGAGGTGAATTGCTAGCCTTGTTGCTATGTTTCCGGTTGGTCGTAAAAGTGTTGGTCATGTGTTTGTACCCTATTCAAATCTCTCAGTAAAGTTATTCATTGGATTGTACCTTTTTGTTTTGAACTTTATTACACCCTGGAGCGCTTGTTTTTCCTGCTTTCCCTATCTGCGCCAAATGACTGAGCTACGTGACGTAATTTCTTCTGATGTCTCACGGGGCATATCTGGTCGGGACGGGATTGGTCCCAAGGATTCGAATAAAGAACCAATTATTTTTCTTTAATATAGTGGTCTCGATAACGGGTACCGGTTCTCAAAAAGGGATTCGAGTCCGAGGACTCGGTTCTTTTCTTATCGAACAACCGGGAATACCGGGTTCGAGTATCATCCCTACTCCGGAGCGATTTATACTCTGAAAAATACGGTAGATAGATAGATGGATAGATAGTACTTTATTTATTCCGTCAGGAGAGTTCCTTCAGGAAAAATTACAATTTTCAGCACAATACCATTCAAGATCAGACAAACATTACAGGGAGACAGAACAGGATCGCTGACGGGTCTGCCGGCTTCCAGCGCCCCTTACAAAAAAGATGACATACAGGTAAACAAAGGGGGTGGGGAAATAGAAGATTAAAATAAAATTAAAACATCGGTCTTAGCCTAGGCCCTGGAGTGGGGGTGCAGACTGAGGCCAAGGGAAAAAAAAACAACAAAAAAAAAAACAACAACAACTCATAGCCATAGTACACATCCCTCTTCCATTTGTATAAGAGGGAAACATCAAACATCAAAGAACACAGAGGACATTAAAGACATCAAAGCAGCAGATACAACAAGATGCCCATATCGGCTGTTCAGATTTACTTTACAAAAGTGTAGGATACTTCTCTTGTTGCCTTATTTAAATTTGACTTTATTAAATGTATTTATAATATCATTTGGTGCAGCCGGGCCAGAGCAGGAGGGGATAGAAAGAGGAAAAAAAGGAAGACAGAGGGGGAAATTGTGGAGATAAGAGGGGGATTAGACAGAGAGACAAACACAACAGCAGCAAACACAACAAAAATAACAACAATACTTTTGTCGGTACTTTTCTAAATAAAGGGGATCACAAAAAAATTGCATTATTGACTTTATTTTAACAAAAACTCTTAGGGTACATTTAACATATATTTCCTATTGCATTTAAGTCCTTAAATAAAATAGTGAACATACAAGACAACTTGTCTTTTAGTAGAAAGTAAGCAGACAAAAGCTCCTAATTAGTCTGCTGACGTATGCAGTAACATATTGTCATTTTCATAACGAAAGATGTTGTGATGCCAAAAAATATCGACGTAAGCATAGTAGTATCGACTAGATACGCAGGTGTCGATCCACCCATGGCGTTTGTTTACATTGTGATGCTGGTGAGCTACGGTGTGTAGTGAAGCATGTTTAGCTATTCCTCGTACTGCAGGGATGATACTTGTAAGAAACTCACTTTATTTGCCATGTAGGCGAGGATTAATGATTTAAAAGTAGCTAAAGCACTGCCGACTCCCTGAGGGCGTTTGTGTTATAACTCTACCTTAACGTGAGTTTTTAAGCCAAAATGCGTCCGGTCTCCCTTTTCTGTCTACACACTGTCCGCTTGTAAGTACTCTGTGATTGTGTGCCGCCGAACATGCTCCTCTGCTCGTAAACCAGCAAAACCGTAATTATTATTTGTTATTTTTCCAATGCTTCATGTTCCTTGTGACAATACACTTTTGCTTTCCAGCGTTGAACTTCTTTTTAACATTTAGATAGTCGGAATCCCCAAAAAATGGAATGCCTGAGTGGCATCTTCGCCTTTGTCTTCCATCTTTAAAATAATTAATGTTTAAAGAGTGTTTTACCCTTCCAGCAATAACAAAAACAACTTTATTTGTACCCGAAGAACAGTTGAACTTTAACATTTCAAAATAAATGTTTCACTTTTTTACACTCTCATGACTGCCACTCACTGCTCCCCTCACCTCCCAGGGGTTGATCAAGGGTGATCAACCCCTTCAAAAGCAGAGAATAATTTCGCCACACCTAGTGTGTGTGTGACAATCATTGGTACTTTAACTTTAAAGGGGAACACTATCACAATTTCAGAAGGGTTAAAACCAATAAAAATCAGTTCCCTGTGGCTTATTTTATTTTTCAAAGTTTTTTTCAAAATTTTACCCATCATGGAATATCCCGAAAAAAGGCTTTAAAGTGCCTGATTTTCGCTATCTGTAAATCCACCCGTCCATTTTCCTGTGACGTCACATAGTGACGCCAATACAAACAAACATGGCGGATAGAACAGCAAGCTATAGCGACATTAGCTCGGATTCAGACTCGGATTTCAGCGGTTTAAGAGATTCAACAGATTACGCATGTATTGAAACGGATGGGTGGAGTGTGGAGGCAGATAGCGAAAACGAAATTGAAGAAGAAACTGAAGCTATTGAGCGAATAGCTATTGAAGTCATTCGGCGATCGCCTTCTAACCAACGATGCATCTTTTGATCACTGGAGCAACTTATATCCGTCGATTGGTAAGTGTTTGTTTGGCATTAAATGGGGGTGGAGGGAAAGGCTGGATGCAAATATAGCTACAAATGTACGTACAGCTAGCCTAAATAGCATGTTGGCATCGATTTAGCTGGCAGTCAATAACATCAACAAAACTCACCTTTGTGATTTCGTTGACTTTATCGTTGGAAACGCATCTGCTTTGTGTGTCGCAGGATATCCACACATTCTTGCCATTTCTGTCATGTTAGCATCGATTAGCATGCCGTGCTAATCGATGCACACTCCACGTAAGACAACTTGAATCCGTGCCTGATCGTGTTGTTACATCCTCCGACAACACCGACGAGGCATGATGTCTCCAAGGT
>NC_084630.1:32016596-32074096 GCF_033978795.1 Nerophis ophidion
ACACGCCTCATCCCCGCAGTACGAGTGTCACACAAATAGGTACGCCGGTCTCTTGTCTTGCGGAAACATTGCCCCTGAATTTTAGTCGTTAAAGGTGTCATATTGTGATTTTTTTTTTTTTTCCTTTATTGAAAAGACTTCCTTGTGGTCTAAAAAAATAAGTGTAATGGTGGTTCTTTGTTCCAAATTTTGCATATATTTTGTTTGACAGACCATTTTCAAGTCGCTTTCTGACCCTCTTTTCAGGATGCTTTGTGGACAATCTTATTTACAAGCCTCCAAGGTTGCTTTTTATTAGAAAATGGCAACGTCAGAGACTGCATGTATATCCACTAGCCAGTCTGCCCCACAACAAGAGGATAGAGAAAAAGAAGGAACTTGGTGACTACAACGACACCATACAATGGTGGACTCACGCAAAGCTCTTCGGGTAAACTTCTTCCGTATATGAAGATATCCGCTGAAATAACTAGCCAGTCATATTCCAAACGGCTTATTTGGCCGAAGTATGAAGGAAGGCAAGATTGTTTTAGCAATACTGATCCGGCCCGTGGGATGAGTTTGCTATGTTTAAAAATTTGCCAACATTTTTGAATGAAAAAACAAAAAACTGTTGTTCTAAAAGTGTCCACAAGATGTCGCAATAGCAATTCTTTGTAGATGATGCTACATTTGTAAAAAAGAATAAACCACATGATGCAAGTGCATCAGTCGAGGAAAATGAGCAAATAACATAAATAACATCCTGTAATTTGATTTTGATATTATTTTTTCATCTTGATAGAATACTATTAACTGCAACATGTAAATGTAAAAAAACAACATTATGATTTGTACATTTTCAGAATGTGTTTGTTCAATTTTTAAACAAAGAAAACAATATGAAGTTGCCTTTATTTTTAAGTTATAGTGCCGTGATTTTACAAGTCTGGCCCACTTGGGAGTAGATTTTTCTCCATGTGGCCCCCTGATCTAAAAAAAACAAGTTTGACACCCCTGTTTTTAAATTTTCCGGACTGATGGGGATCCCAAATACACAAAAACAGGTGGCAACAAGTACAAAAAGTTGGTTTTGCATAATTGAACCACTTTTAAAAATATTATCAAAATAACATTTTAATTTAAGCTTTTTTTCCTTATCAAATAAATCAATGAACACACTCTAAAACAGACCCTTGGAAAACTAAGGCCCGGGGGCCGCATGCAGCCTGTTGAGCTTTTCAATCTGGCCCTCCGGACATTCCCAAATAATTGTTTTAGATGTTTAAGATGGAAAGTGTAGCTGCCATTGTGATGTAAAGTGACGTTTTCTAATGACCGGAAGTCTTCACCTATACTAAGTCTTTCAATGCTTGAAATCTGCATCATATTCTATTTACTATGGTCATCTAATTAGTTACTATGGTCATCTAATTACTTACTATGGTCACTTTGAGATATCTCAGATTATTGCTGGGTTTTTTTTCACTGTTTGTTGCATTTTGGTTGCGTTTCGGTTGATTGTAAAATATGTTGTCAATATTCAGTGTTTTATCATTAATATTTAATATATTAAATCCCACATTTTTTATTTTCATGTACATTCTGGGTGTCTCATTCAGTAAAAAAAAAAAGTCAAATTCCATTCTTTTTTAAGGCGGTCTGTCGTAACGTTTTTAGCTTCCAATCATTATTGTGAGGTTTTGTACTAGTGCTCCTAAAAATAGATATACCGGCCCCCAGACACACTTTTTAATCTAAATATGGCCCCCCTGAGTAAAATTGCCCAAGCCTGCTGTAAAAGTACCTTTGCTACAGTAGTTTGTTGTCCATTAAACCAGTGGTCCCCAACCTTTTTGTAGCTGCGGACCGGTCAACGCTTGATAATTTGTCCCTTGTCATGAAAAAGGGTGTTTTTTTAGGTTTTGTGCATTAATTGTAAGTGTATCTTGTGTTTTTTATGTTGATTTAATAAAAATACAAATAAAATAAGAAGGGGGACCGGAGGGTGTGTTCCAACTATCGTGGGATCACACTCCTCAGCCTTCCCGGTAAGGTTTATTCAGGTGTACTGGAGAGGAGGCTACGCCGGATAGTCGAACCTCGGATTCAGGAGGAACAGTGTGGTTTTCTTCCTGGTCGTGGAACTGTGGACCAGCTCTATACTCTCGGCAGGGTTCTTGAGGGTGCATGGGAGTTTGCCCAACCAGTCTACATGTGCTTTGTGGACTTGGAGAAGGCATTCGACCGTGTCCCCCGGGAAGTCCTGTGGGGAGTGCTCAGAGAGTATGGGGTATCGGACTGTCTTATTATGGCAGTCCGATCCCTGTATGATCAGTGTCAGAGCTTGGTCCGCATTGCTGGCAGTAAGTCGGACACGTTTCCAGTGAGGGTTGGACTCCGCCAAGGTTGCCCTTTGTCACCGATTCTGTTCATAACTTTTATGGACATAATTTCTAGGCGCAGTCAAGGCGTTGAGGGGTTCTGGTTTGGTGGCCGCGGGATTAGGTCTCTGCTTTTTGCAGACGATGTGGTCCTGTTTGCTTCATCTGGCCGGGATCTTCAGCTCTCACTGGATCGGTTCGCAGCCGGGTGTGAAGCGGCCGGAATGAGAATCAGCACCTCCAAGTCCGAGTCCATGGTTCTCTCCCGGAAAAGGGTGGAGTGCCATCTCTGGGTTGGGGAGGAGACCCTGCCCCAAGTGGAGGAGTTCAAGTACCTAGGAGTCTTGTTCACGAGTGATGGAAGAGTGGATCGTGAGATCGACAGGCGGATCAGTGCGGCGTCTTCAGTAATGCGGACGTTGTACCGATCCGTTGTGGTGAAGAAGGAGCTGAGCCGGAAGGCAAAGCTCTCAATTTACCGGTCGATCTACGTTCCCATCCTCACCTATGGTCATGAGCTTTGGGTCATGACCGAAAGGATAAGATCACGGGTACAAGCGGCCGAAATGAGTTTCCTCCGCCGTGTGGCGGGGCTCTCCCTTAGAGATAGGGTGAGAAGCTCTGCCATCCGGGAGGAACTCAAAGTAAAGCCGCTGCTCCTTCACATCGAGAGGAGCCAGATGAGGTGGTTCGGGCATCTGGTCAGGATGCCACCCGAACGCCTCCCGAGGGAGGTGTTTAGGGCACGTGCAACCGGTAGGAGGCCACGGGGAAGACCCAGGACACGTTGGGAAGACTATGTCTCCCGGCTGGCCTGGGAACGCCTCGGGATCCCCCGGGAAGAGCTAGACGAAGTGGCTGGGGAAAGGGAAGTCTGGGCTTCCCTGCTTAGGCTGCTGCCCCCGCAACCCGACCTCGGATAAGCGGAAGAAGATGGATGGATGGATGGATGGACAAATAAAATACAAACATTTAAAAATTCTTCTGCGGTACCGGGCCGAAGAACAATTTTTAAATATTTATAAATATGTGTATTTTTTTTTAATGCAGTAGTTGGGGACCACTGCATTAAACAACCCCTAAATCTTCACATCCCTTGTTGCACTTTTTCCTCACAACCTTCTTACACATAAAGAAAACAACCAAAGAAAAAGCAAAACAAGCTGAGTTAATCATTTGTTTCTCACTGAACTGAGCATTTGTGGGGAATGATATTTTGTCGAGTGAAATGCCGACTTTTTGCATGTGGTCATGCACAATGGCAGCTTGACTTCAGCGTATATTTTTACAAGATGTTTTGGTCGAATTTAAAAACACTGTGACCTCGGGGACTTTTTTTTTTGCAATGGATAAAATGTCTTTGTGCCAAACAAAAACAAAAATATGCGTGAAGTCCTGGGGATACAGCATAATACTGACATTATTTTGTCTTCATGGAGCGGATTTTTCAGCCTTAATCACTTTGCATCTGTAGTCAGTGTATCCCTTGAAGCATTTTCCACGAACAGGCTTCTGTTGGTGTCATTAGACAGTATGGAGTATGTTTGTCTCTCAGCCATAATGGTCACATCACGCTGGAAATCACTTGACAGCCTGTCGTGGAAGAAGCATTTATGGCAGATTGCTCACTTCTCCGCGGTGCTACTGCAGTGACATGCAACACGCTGGTCCACGTTAACATGCACAAGTTGCAAGGACACATACAGTGAGTACACTATTTTGCCAAAAGTATTTGGCCACCCATTCAAATGATCAGTCAATCAATCAATCAATGTTTACTTATATAGCCCTAAATCACTAGTGTCTCAAAGGGCTGCACAAACCACTACACAAAACACTATGACATCCTCGGTAGGCCCAAATAAGGGCAAGGAAAACTCACACCTAGTGGGACGTCGGTGACAATGATGACTATGAGAACCTTGGAGAGAACGAAAGCGATGGATGTCGAGCGGGTCTAACATGATACTGTGAAAGTTCAATCCATAGTGGATCCAACACAGCCGCGAGAGTCCAGTCCAAAGCGGATAGTGGATCCAACACAGCAGCGAGAGTCCCGTCTACAGCAGAGCCAGCAGGAAACCATCCCAAGCGGAGGCAGATCAGCAGCGCAGAGATGTCCCAAGCCGATACACAGGCAAGCGGTCCATCCTGGGCCCCGACTCTGGACGAGCGGTCCATCCTGGGTCCCGACTCCTGACAGCCAGTACGTCATCCATGGCCATGGGACCGGACGCCCTCCACAAGGGAGAGTGGGGCATAGGAGAAAAAGAAAAGAAACAGCAGATCAACTGGTCTAAAAAGGGAGTCTATTTAAAGGCAAGAGTACACAAATGAGTTTTAGGGTGAGACTTAAAGGCTTCTACTGAGGTGGCATCTCAAACTGTTACCGGGAGGGCATTCCAGAGTACTGGAGCCCGAAATTAAAACCCTCTATAGCCCGCAGACTTTTTTTGGGCTTTGGAATCACTAATAAGCCGGAGTCCTTTGAATGCAGATTTCTTGCCCGGACATATGGTACAATACAATCGGCAAGATAGGCTAGAGTTAGACCGTGTAGTATTTTGTACGTAAGTAATAAAACCTTAAAGTCACATCTTAAGTGCACAGGAAGTCAGTGCATGTGAGCCAGTACAGGCGTAATATGATCAAACTTTCTTGTTCTTGTCAAAAGTCTAGCAGCCGCATTTTGTACCAACTGTAATCTTTTAATGCTAGACATGGGGAGACCCGAAAATAATACGTTACAGTAATTGAGGCAAGACGTAACAAACGCATGGATAATGATCTCAGTGTCGTTAGTGGACAAAATGGACTGAATTTTAGCGATATTACGGAGATGAAAGAAGGCCGTTTTAGTAACGCTTTTAATGTGTGACTCAAAGGAGAGAGTTGGGTCGAATATAATACCCAGATTCTTTACCGAGTCGCCTTGTTTAATTGTTTGGTTGTCAAATGTTAAAGTTGTATTATTAAATAGAGGTCGGTGTCTAGCAGGACCGATAATTTCCTTTTTTTTGGCGTTGAGTTGCAAAAAGTTAGCGGACATCCATTGTTTAATTTCATTAAGACACGCCTCCAGCTGACTACAATCCGGCGTGTTGGTCAGCTTTAGGGGCGTGTAGAGTTGGGTGTCATCAGCATGGAGATCGTTTCTACAAACATTTGTGAAAAATGGGCCGCTCTCAGTGATTTCCAGCGAGAAACTGTCATAGGATGCGACTTGTGCGACAAATCCAGTCTTGAAATTTCCTCACGCCTAAATATTCCCGAGTCAACTTTATTATAGGAAAAGTGAAGAGTTCAGGAACAACAGCAAGTCAGCCACCAAGTGGTAGACAGAGCGGGGTCAGCGGATGCTGAAGCGCACAGTGCAAATACTTTCTGCACAGTCAGTTGCTACAAAGCTCCAAACTTCATGTGACCTTACAATTAGCCCACGTACAGTACACAGAGCGCTTCTTGGAATGGGTTTCCATGGCCGGGCAGCTGCCTCTAAGCCATACATCACCAAGTCCAATGAAAAGCGTGGGGTGCATTGGTGTAAAGCACATCGCCACTGGACTGTATAGCAGTGGAGACACGTTCTCTGAAATGATGAATCATGCTTTTCCGTCTGGCAATCTGATGGACCAGTCTGGGTTTGGAAGTTGCCAGGAAAACGCTACATTTCGGACTGCATTGTACAGAGTGTGAAATTTGGTGGAGGAGGAATTATGGTGTGTGGTTGTTTTTCAGGTGTTGGCCACTTAGTTCCAGTGAAATTAACTTTGAATGCTCCAGGATACCAAAACATTTTGGACAATTCCATGGGATAGCACTTCAAGTTCATATGTGAGTAAAGGCAGGTGGCCAAATACTTTTGACAATATAGTGTAACTTCAACACACAGGACAATGTGACACCGTGAAGAAAAAGGGACCATCTTCCCTTTTTTTGAAATAGTTGTTGTCCTTTCAGCCCCATGCAGAACACAGAGCGCAACAGACAGTGATGCTTTTATCCCCCCCCCCCCTCCGTTTCTTTCACATCTCCCCATCGCTGGAGCTGAATGCTAACAGACCAGAAGACTTGACTCTATCTGTGATTAAGCGTATAGGTGAGAAAGGCAAGAAAGCGAGCACAAGATGGGCAAATAAAAGAGAAAGACAGAAGGAAATAAATGTTGGGTGGAAAAAAAGATAAATGTCTCATCCCCTCTACAAATCCGACGTTGACTCAAATCCTGAGTAATCCTCATGGAAACCTGGTTTGGTCTGAAGGCTTGTTAGTATGAAGCGTTTGAGGCTAAGATTGCGTCGTAGGAAATAAACTTTTATGGAAACAAACCTACAAATGAGTAAGGACTTTCTTTGGCTGAAATTTACACTGATTTCTATCAAAGGGATTACAGAGACACCTTGGATTTGTTCCAAAAAGTCAGAAGTAAATTGAAACATTTAAACATCGAAACAGTTTTCCCCATAACAAAGAATGTAACTCCAAATCCATCTATTGTCGACCGCTTGTCCCTCTCGAAGTTGTGGGGGTGGCTGGAGCCTATCCCAGCCCCATTCGCCCCCTTATCACAGGGCCAACAAAGATAGACAGACAACAATCACACACTAGGGCCAATTTAGTGTTGTCAATGAACCTATCCCCAGGTGCATGTCTTTGGAAGTGGTTGGAAGCCGGAGTAGTCACGGGGAGAACATGCAAACGCCACAGAAAAAGACCCTAATCCCGAGTATCGAATCCAGTACCTCAATCGATCAATCAAAGCCCTAAATGGGAAAAAGAAGAAACCTTGGGTAGTGGTCGCACATGTAGGAAACTACCCCCTTGTTAGTGTCAATACTCTGTTCTAGACTCACAACAATATTAACAAAATATTGTAAAATTGTACATGAAGAAAACTATTTGAAATACAAAGTCTGGACTCGACATCTGTGCATCAGTCGATGACGTCTCTGCGCTGCTGACCACTCAAGATGACCCCCTGCTGGCCCCACTATGGACTGGACTCTCACACTATTAACTAGATCCACTCCACGTCCATTGCACCGGTCCACACATCTACAGTACGGTCCCCTCCAAGGTTTCTCATTGTATCCCTTCTGGCCCTGATGTGGGATTTGAGCCGAGGATGTTGTTGTGGCTTGTGCAGCCATTTGAGATTTTTTGATTGATTGATTGATTGATACTTTATTAGTAGATTGCACAGTTCACTACATATTCCGTGCAATTGACCACTAAATGGTAACACCCGAATAAGTTTTTCAACTTGTTTAAGTCGGGGTCCACATTAATCAATTCATGGTACAAATATATACTATCAACATAATACAGTCATCACACAAGTTAATCATCATAGTATGTACATTGAATTATTTACAATCCGGGGGGTGGGATGAGGAGCTTTGGTTGATATCAGAATTTCAGTCATCAACAATTGCATCAACAGAGAAATGTGGACATTGAAACAGTGTAGGTCTTATTTAGTAGGATATGTACAGCCAGCAGAGAACATAGTGAGTTCAGATAGCATAAGAACAAGTATATAAATCAGAAGTACATTTGAGTTGTTTATAATCCGGGGAGATGGGATGTGAATGGAGGAGGGTATTAGTAAAGTGTTGAAGTTGCCTGGAGGTGTTGTTTTAGAGCGGTTTTGAAGCAGGTTAGAGATGCACTTACTTTTATACCTGTTGGGAGTGCATTCCACATTGATGTGGCATAGAAAGAGAATGAGTTAAGACCTTTGTTAGATCGGAATTTGGGTTTAACGTGGTTTGTGGAGCTCCCCCTGGTGTTGTGGTTATGGCGGTCAGAAGTAGTTTGACATGTACTTCGGTATCAAGGAGGTGTAGCGGATTTTATAGACTAGGCTCAATGCAAGTTGTTTTACTCTGTCCTCCACCCTGAGCCAGCCCACTTTGGAGAAGTGGGTTGGATTGAGGTGTGATCTGGGGTGGAGGTCTAAAAGTAACCGGACTAGCTTATTCTGGGATGTTTGGAGTCTAGATTTGAGTGTTTTGGGGGTGCTGGGGTACCAGGAGGTGCAAGCGTAATCGAAGAAGGGTTGAATGAGAGTTCCCGCTAGAATCTTCAAAGTGCTTTTGTTGACCAGAGAGGAGATTCTGTAGAGGAATCTCGTTCTTTGGTTGACCTTTTTGATCACCTTGGTTGCCATTTTATCACAGGAAAGATTAGCCTCTAGAATGGAACCTAGGTAGGTGATGTCATCTTTCCTGAGACACTTGTGATTTAGGGGTATATCAATAAACTTTGATTGATTGATTGATTGATTGATTGATAGGGCAGCAAGGTGCCACAGGGGATAGTATGTGTGCCTCACAATACGAAGGTCCTGGGTGCAATCCTGGGGTCAGGATTTTTCAGTGTGGAGTTTGGATGTTCTCCCCGTGACTGCGTGGGTTCCCTCCGGGTACTCCGGCTTCCTCCCACTTCCAAAGACATGCACCTGGGGATAGGTTGACTGGCAACACTAAATTGTCCCTAGTGTGTGAATGTGAGTGGGCCGTAGGGGCGGCATGGCGTAGTGGGTAGAGCGGCCGTGCCAGAAACCTGCGGGTTGCAGGTTCGCTTCCCACCTATTGACATCCAAATCGCTGCCGTTGTGTCCTTGGGCAGGACACTTCACCCTTTGCCCCCGGTGCCGCTCACACTGGTGAATGAATGATGAATGAATGATAGGTGGTGGTCGGAGGGGCCGTAGGCGCAAACTGGCAGCCACGCTTCGGTCAGTCTACCCCTACAGATGTAGCTTACCACCACCAGGAGTGAATGAATGATGGGTTCCCACTTCTCTATGAGCGCTTTGAGTATCTAACAAAAGAAAAGCGCGATATAAATCTAATCCATTATTATTATCATTATTAGTGTGAATGTTGTCTGTCTATCTGTGTTGGCCCTGTGATGAGGTGGCGACTTGTCCAGGCTGTACTCCGCATTCCACCCGAATGCAGCTAAGATAGGCTCCAGCACCCCCCGCTACCCGCAAAGGGACAAGCGGTAGAAAATGGATGGATGGAGACCCAGCCCTAATACCGGTACAATGGTGAATTTGACAAATTGTGCCTCAAAAATTGTTTGAAATAAATATGACCTCACTACTATGATACAGCTAACCTCACATGCATGAGTCAGTAGTAAATCGTGTTTCCTGATTGCGGCGATCACTTCTTATTTTGCTAGCAAACATACGTCAGAAGTACAACACGTAAGTCCAAGTGGTGTGCTGCTGACAGGGTTTAGTGCAGTGGTTCTCAACCCGGGTTCGATCGAACCCTAGGGGTTCGGTGAGTCGGCGTCAGGGGTTCGGCAGAGCCTCTGCCGCTGAGGTAAGGATACACCCGACTCATCGTGTAAGTAAAAACTTCTCCCTATTGCCATGTTATGGATACACCCAAACAATGTTCCTTCTAATTTTCCATCTGATTTGCAGGTGTGTAATGTGTTGTAAGTTCATGCACTGTGTCGGTTTTGTTCTTTGAACAAGGTGATATTCATGCACGGTTCATTCTGTGCACCAGTAAAAAAAACATACTGTCATGTCTGATCTTGATTTGGTATGACCATACTACCCTGAGCATCCCCAATCTTGTTAGTTCTCGAAGCTGAGCAGTGTCTGGCCTGGTTAGTACTTGGATGGGAGACTGCCTAGGAATACCAGGTGCTGTTTGACCTTTGGACTCTTTAAGTTCCTTTTTTTTTCACTCCCTGTTTTGTCACCATGACGACCAATCAGTTCACCTGTCATGTCTCACACCTGCTTTCAATCACCACATCTCTATTTAAGCCTGTCATTTTATGTCGGTCGTCCTGGCGTCATTTTTTTTTTTCATGCTTTGTCCATGCCAGTTTTTTCATGCCGAAGTCCTTGCTACTCTTGTCCAGCCATAGTGTTATTTGCATTATGTTCATAGTTTGTTAAAGTGTTAGTTTTGTCTCTTTACCCAAGTTGTGCCTCCGCAGCGAGTGCTTTTTGTTTGTACCTTTTTTTTAGTTAAAATGAAATCATATTTTTACCTGAACGCCATGTTTTGAGTAGTCTGTCTGCCTTCCTGGGAGAACGACCCCGCAGCCATCCTGACACAGACGGTATTTTTCGGACTATAAGTCAGTTTTTTTCATAGTTTAGACTTATACTCGGGAGTGACTTATGTGTGAAATTATTAACAAATTACCGTAACATATCAAATAATATAATTTAGCTCATTCACGTAAGAGACTAGACGTATAAGATTTCATGGGATTTATTGATTAGCAGTGACAGATTGTTTGGTAAAGGTATAGCATGTTGTATATGTTATAGTTATTTGAATGACTCTTACCATAATATGTTACGTTAACATACCAGGCACCTTCTCAGTTGGTTATTTATGCCTCATATAACGTACACTTATTCAGCCTGTTGTTCACTATTCTTTATTTATTTTAAATTGCCTTTCAAATGTCTATTCTTGGTGTTGGGTTTTATCAAATAAATTTACCCCAAAAATGCGACTTATTCTCCAGTGCGACCTATATATGTTTTTTTTCCTTCTTTATTATGCATTTTCAGCGGGTGCGGCTTATACTCCGGAGCGACTTATACTCCGAAAAATGCGGTGTAACTGTATCTTGAATTTGAAATACATTTTTAGTTTTCACTAAAGAAGGGTTCGGTGAATGCGCATATGAAACTGATGGGGTTCGGTACCTCCAACAAGGTTATGAACCACTGGTTTAGTGTCTCAGCGATGGTGGGGTTAGGGGTCTTCTGCATCTGTGATATCACGGCTGGCAAGTGCATCACTGATTTGGCTGTATTGTTTTATCTCTAGGATGCTTGCAGTGGTGTCTTGCTGCTGTGGGAACCATTCCACTGTGTCTGGGTACTTCTCTCTCATGTATTGGCTCCCATGCAGTTTAGCCTGCTATGAAACTCAAACTATTGAGAGCTGCTGCGTTTCGCCCCCATCCATGCCCACTTGAGCCGGCGAGTCGCACAGATGGCGCCGAAAACGCAGAGGCCGGCTCTGTTTGCTAGCTCTGTCTAGAGCCATCGTTTATTTTCCATGAGAAACGTACAGATCTGTTTGGCCCTAGAGTCGTCAATGGTGGACTTTTTTCAATTTTAATGGCCAACCTTTTTTTTTTTGCTGTTGACTTTAGGTAGCTACTTTGCGGATGCAGGCATCGTTGTGATCCTTCAAGACATGGATGCTGGCTGCGTTATGGGTCAGCTGGTGAGGTTTAATGCGTGTATCCGCTGTTTTCCTTCTTCTTTGCGGAGTGTTTGCAGAGCATTTGGTGCGGCTGCCATGTGGGATGTCTTCCTCTGAAGAAGCAAAGAAGTCCATGTTTGTTTACATTATGAGGTCTGGTGGGTTTAGGGGAAGTCAAGACCTTCTGCAAGGTTCGTTCACCCTAAACCACCTACAGCACAGTATGAGTAATATTGCCTCATTGGAGCGTATTTAAAAAAACAACCCAAAAAACGGTTATAGTTCTAATTTTAATGTTATCGGATTTATCAGTGTGCCATCATAATTCCCAATTTCCCAGTATCGTGCACTTCCAAAAACATTTCATTAGCAGTGAGGAAAACTTTATGAAAACTTAACCCTTCAAATAACTGACATGTAACTTTCTCTCGACTTTGACCTTAGCTCCAAATGGACTACAATACTATACAACCAATAGCGCAGGGAATTAACCCCGAATGAAGGAGCGTCCTAAACCTTCGGGGTATTGGAGATAAGGGGTAAAATTTCATGGCTGTCTTGAGTTTACTATAATTTCTACAAACTTTTTTTGTGATCGAGTGATTGGAGCACATACTTTCATGAAGTTTAGTTCATTTATGGGTCTACTGGAAATGTGACCAAATCTGCTGCGTCAAAAGTAGGGGTGTAACTGTACACAAAAATTTCGGTTCGGTACGTACCTCGGTTTATAGGGCACGGTTCGGTTAATTTTCGGTACAGTAAGAAAACAACCAAATGTAAATTTTTGGGTTATTTATTTACCAAATTTGTAAACAATGGCATAACGTACATACACACAGAGGGTCCATTGCCACCAGGGTTAATGTGGTCAACATATATAAAACAAAAACTAAATAAGATAAGGCTCAGAATGGTTTCTTAAAAAAACCTTTCTACATATAAAGTGCTTTTTTTGATTGATTGATTGAGACTTGTATTAGTAGATTCCACAGTACAGTACATATTCCATACAATTGACCACTGAATGCAAACACCCCAATAAGTTATTCGACTTGTTTATGTCAACATTAAACTGCCTCAAGTTGTAAATAAAATAACACAACTTTTCTTCTACATATATAAAGTGCAACATTAAACAGTTTCAAGTCAACTCAGCCTCAGATTAACTTTTCTTTCCTCCCAGCCTGGCTAACTTGGCATATTCCACCATAGAAGTGGGTCAAAATCTAGTTTTTAATGCAATATTGGCTTAAATTTGTTGCTATAAAAACATTTGTTATTGCTTTAGCCCTGCCTGACTCGCCGAGGAGAGTCTGCTTGAATGCGGTGGTGACTCTTCAAGTGGGTTAGCATGTGTTGTGAGAGTAGCGTACGTGTGTGTGCGGCCCTTTTAATATGTGACGTCAGTGAATGTGTGGACGAGAGAGGTGAGGGAGCGATAGTGAGTGCGGGGACTGGCTAGTGTTTTGTTTGATTGTCTGTGTGCAAGACCTCAATAAAGCCACGATTTGCAACTAATTGCCGGACTCTTCATTTACCCTGGAGTCCAGAGCTGTGAAAGGTGTTGCCCCCGAGAATACATCAGCCTTGGAGGAGTGTCCCCCCTGCCCGTGTTGTCAGAAGCAGCTGCTGAACAATGTCGGCAAACCTCCGTCCTCCATTGTTTTATCGCGCAGCCAAAGTGTTCCCAAACGGGAGATCTTAACGAGGCAGGAGGGTCTTCCAGCTCTGGCTTTTACATGTTGTCCTAGCCCAGTCGCTACTAGCATGTGTACTTTATCGGTACACCGCCGAACCGAAACCCTCGTACCGAAACAGTTCAATACGAATACACATACCGTTACACCCCAAGTCAAATGTATACATACATCAATTTTTATATTTGGTTACATGTCCCTTGGCAATTTTCACTGCAATAAGGCACCTTTGGCAGCCATCCACAAGCTTCTGGCAAGCTTCTGGCAAGCTTCTGGTTGAACTTTTGACCACTCCTCTTGACAAAATTGGTGCAGTTCAGCTAAATGTGTTGGTTTTCGGACATGGACTTGTTTCTTCAGGATTGTACACACTGATAAAGTCAGGACTTTGGGAAGGCCATTCTAAAACCTTAATTCCAGTCTGATTTAGCCATTCCTGTACCACTTTTGACGTGTGTTTGGGGTCATTGTCCTGTTGGAACACCCAAGTGCGCCCAAGACCCAACCTCCGGGCTGATGATTTTAGGTTGTCCCGAGGTAGTCCTCCTTTTTCATTGTCCCATTTACTCTCTGTAAAGCACCAGTTCCATTGGCAGCAAAACAAGCCCAGAGCATAATACTACCACCCCCATGTTTGACAGTAATGATGGTGTTCCTGGGATTAAAGGCCTCACCTTTTCTCCTCCAAACACATTGCTGGGTATTGTGGCCAAACAGCTCAATTTATGTTTCATCTGACTACAGACTTTTTTTTAAATTTTTGTCCATGTGATATTTGATGAAACAAAAATCGAGCTGTTTGCCCCCTATACCCAATATGCTTGGAGGAAAAAGGTTTGTCATGAGAAATGGTCAAAAATTCAACCACAAAGCTTGCCAGAATGTTGTGGATGGCTACCAAAAGTGACTCTTTGCAATGAAACTTGCCAAGGGACATGTAAGTAAATATTAACATTGCTGTATGTATACTTTTGACTCAGCAGATTTGGCCACATTTTCAGTAGAGCCGTAATAAATTCGTAAAGGAACCAAACTTCATGAATGTTTTTTGTAACCAACAAGTATGTGCTCCAAACATTTTATCCGAAAAAAATAAAATTTGTGGAAATTATTGGAAACTCAAGACAGGCATGACATTATGTTCTTTAAAAGTGTATGTAAAGTTTTGACCACGACTGTATGAAGTGGTAATGCGAACATGGCAGATGTGTTTAGATCTAACACTTTGGCTCCTGATCGGTGCGTAAAAGGGTGACTGACATGCGGATATTACAATATATTCATCGGAACAGCTTTGTAAAATGTATGATCTGCTGATGCTTTATTCAACATGCAGAGTTGATTGACAATTCTCTCTGGGATTGAGGCCGCGGGTGGCGCAGTTTACGTAACATAATTTGACGCTTCGCTAATGGAGCATCGTGTTCGCTGAGGCACTAAAGGCACTCGCACTTGTTCTTGCCTGATTGGCCCGTGCTGTTTAAAATATGCTTTACTATACTTAATTCACCAGCAGCCATATGGTAATCTACATTCGATCACACGGGGCACATTCTAACCTGAAACTACCAGGGCTCAATATGCAAATAAGATGGGCAGTTTGCTATTGCACCAGTTCTTTCTGCAATTATTCTGCACGATCCAGCACCCACCGCTACCCCCAGAGGGACAAGTGGTAGAAAATGGATTAGATTACTGTTGATTGGATTCTTTGATCTGCTTTGAACATATCATGTTTGCTTTACGTTTGAACCAAAATCATTTTTTCCATTTTCCATTTTCTACCGCTTATTCCCTTTTGGGGTTGCGGGGGGCGCTGGCGCCTATCTCAGCTACAATCGGGCGGAAGGCAGGGTACACCCTGGACAAGTCGCCACCTCATCGCAGGGCCAACACAGATAGACAGACAACATTCACACTCACATTCACACACTAGGGCCAATTTAGTGTTGCCAATCAACCTATCCCCAGGTGCATGTCTTTGGAAGTGGGAGGAAGCCGGAGTACCCGGAGGGAACCCACGCATTCACGGGGAGAACATGCAAACTCCACACAGAAAGATCCCGAGCCTGGATTTGAACCCAGGACTGCAGGAACTTCGAATTGTGAGGCAGACGCACTAACCCCTCTGCCACCGTGTACCAAAGCTTAATTGTGATAAATTTAGACATTTATTTGTTAAATATATTATTGTAAAGAAGAGCTTGACCAATGTTTTGTTCAGTGTCTATACCAATACCGACACCCGCAGGGGTGTGTATATTGCACCCCGAAAGATAGGTTAGATCTGCATGGGATTCTGGGTAATTGTTCTGGTTTGTTTATGTTGTATTACGGTGTGGGTTCACAGTCTGGCACATATTTGTAACAGTGTTAAAAGTTTTTTTACGGTCACCCTTAGTGTGACGTGTGTAGCTGTTGATCAAATACATCTTGCTATTACACACGTGCGTCTCACATGGCCAGATGCAACATACAACCGGGCTTGCACGCTGTCAGTTCAGGATGTAGGGGGCGCTAAAGGTAGTGCCATTATGGCACTCCCTGAATATTGTTGATCCGGTAAAAATTTACATGGGCTTCGAGAGAATTGGCGCCCTAAAATTCAGGGGTCTGCCGGGAAAATTGGGGAGTAGCTGTCAAGCGCCGTTCATATTAAACTCGTGGGCCGCACCAACATTAAAGGGGAACATTATCACAATTTCAAAAGGGTTAAAAACAATAAATATCAGTTCCCAGTGGCTTGTTTTATTTTTCTAAGTTTTTTTTTTAATTTTACACCTCCCGGAATATCCCTAAAAAAAAGTTTTAAAGTTCTTGATTTTCGCTATTTGCGATGCGACTGTCCATTTCCCTGTGACGTCATACAGGGCTGCCAATACAAACATGGCGGTTACCACAGCAAGATATAGCGACATTAGCTCGGATTCAGACTCTGATTTCAGCGGCTTAAGCAGTCGGAGTATGAAGGCAGATAGCGAAAACGAAATTGAAGAAGAAATTGAAGCTATTGAGCGAATAGCTATTGACGCTATTCGGCCATAGCATGGGTGTACCTAATGAAGTGGCCCATAGCATGGCTGCTTTATTAGCATCGCCAGTAAAATGTGCGGACCAAACGATCAGGACTTTCGCATCTTGTGACACTGGAGCAACTTAAATGCGTCTATTGGTAAGTGTTTGTTTCGCATTAAATGTGGGTATCTAGTTTCAAATGTACATACAGCTAGCATAAATAGCATGTTAGCATCGATTACCATAGCATGTTAGCATCGATTAGCTGGCAGTCATGCCGTGACCAAATATGTCTGATTAGCACATAAGTCAACAACATCAACAAAATTCACCTTTTTGATTATGTTGACTTAATCGTTGCAAATGCATCTGCAGGTTATCCATACATCTCTGTGCCATGTCTGCCTTAGCATAGCCGGTAAAATATGCAGACACTCTGGCAAATTCAATGGGGGTCTGGCGGCAGATTTCTTGCCAGTGGTGCAACTTGAATCCCTCCCTGTTAGTGTTGTTACACCCTCCGACAACACACCAACGAAGCATGATGTCTCCAAGGTTCCAAAAAATATTCGAAAAAACGGAAAATAACAGAGCTGAGACCCGGTGTTTGTAATGTGAAAATGAAAATGGCGGGTGTATTACCTCGGTGATGTCATGTTCTGACGTCATCTCTAAAAGAGCGATAAACAGAAAGGCGTTTAATTTGCCAAAATTCACCCATTTACAGTTCGGAAATTGGTTAAAAAAATACATGGTGTTTTTTCTGCAACATCAAGGTGATGCTTGCATAGGTTTGGTGATAATGTTCCCCTTTAAATTGTCATATCAAAGCGCGGGCCGCATAATAACGTCTCGCGGGCCACAATTGGCCCGCGGACCGCATGTTTGAGACCCCTGGTCGAGACGCTATGTCTGCTTGTAAGTACTCTGTGATTGTGCACTGCCAAACATGCTCCCCTGCTCGTAAAACCAGCAATGACACGGCGTGACGACGATGGGGGCGCGAGTTGGGTGGGGGACCGGTACTTTTCAGAGGCGATATAGAACCGAATATGATTCATTAGTATCTCGGTACTATACAAATACGGGTATACCATATAACCCTAGTCTAGACACAAACCCACTTACACAAAATGTAAAACACTTTGCATTGTATGAAAAGCAGCTCTTCTGTATTCATACTATAGCACAGCACAGTCATTACTGAACAGGTGTTTGCACCGTGAGTGGTGCGTTCTGTCGCCACTCGACTCGCTTCCCTTCAGGTGCACCGCCTTGCACACGTGTCCTCAATTGTCATCTTCCTTCCCTTCCCCATCATCCCGGCATGCTCTTGCTCACCCATCTCCACCCCCACCCCCACCTCTCCCCCCCATCTCAAGTGGAGGACATCTCGCTGCGCCGCTGAGTCGCTCACTGCTGCTCCAGACGTCACAGGCCTCCCAAATCAGCTTCAATGAGGAGCCATGCAGAGGTTGTCGCCGGCGGAGAGAAATTGCACTGTAATTGAGCTCCGTAATAATAATATGTTCCTTTCGCTGATTTTCTACCAGCCGTAAATCATCAGCTCCATCATCATCGTGCCATCACATCAGCAACACCCTGCGTTCGCTTCCACACCCCGCCGCTGAAGTTGACCTGCTCAATTGTATCGCTCTCTCTCGTCAATTGCTCTCGTTCCACTTATTTTATTCCAATTTCCTTTTTCTTTCTCTTCTTTGTTACTGCTTCCTCACCAACAGCTCCTCTCATCCGTCTCCAATAGGGTTGTACGGTATACCGGTATTAGTATAGTACCACGATACAAATTAATCATTTTCGGTATGATACCGCCTCTGAAACGTACTGGTCCCGAACCCTCCATGGCACGCGTCGTCTTCATGTCGTGACATTGCTGGTTTTACGTGCAGAGGAGCATGTTCGGCAGCACACAATCTCAGAGTACTTACAAACCCTGTTTCCGTATGAGTTGGGAAATACAATGATTTGCAAATCATTTTCAACGCACATTCAGGTGAATATGCTACAAAGACAACATATTTGATGTCTAAACTGATAAACATTTTTTTTTTTTTGCAAATGATCATTACCCCGTGAATGCGTGGGTTCCCTCCGGGTACTCCGGCTTCCTCCCACTTCCAAAGACGTGCACCTGGGGATAGGTTGATTGGCAACACTAAATTGGCCCTAGTGTGTGAATGTGAGTGTGAATGTTGTCTGTCTATCTGTGTTGGCCCTGCGATGAGGTGGCGACTTGTCCAGGGTGTACCCCGCCTTCCGCCCGATTGTAGCTGAGATAGGCGCCAGCGCCCCCCGCGACCCCAAAAGGGAATAAGCGGTAGAAAATGGATGGATGGATGGATCATTAACTTTAGAACTTGATGCCAGCAACACGTGACAAAGAAGTTGGGAAAGGTGGCAATAAATACTGATAAAGTTGAGGAATGCTCATCAAACACTTATATGGGACATCCCACAGGTGTGCAGGCTAATTGGGAACAGGTGGGTGCCATGATAAGGTATAAAAGCAGCTTCCATTAAATGCTAAGTAATTGAAAAACAAGGATGGGGCGAGGGTCACCAATTTGTAAGCAAATTGTCAAACAGTTTTGGAACAACATTTCTCAACTAGTTATTGCAAGAAATTTAGGGATTTTACCATCTACAGTCTGTAAAATCATCAAAAGGTTCAGAGAATCTGGAGAAATCACTGCACGTAAGCGATGAGATTACGGAACTTTGACCCCTCAGGCGGTATTGCATCAAACACCGACATCAGTGTGTAAAGGATATCACCTAAAAGGCTCAGGAACACTTCATAAAACCACTGTCAGTAACTACAGTAAATCTGTTCAATGCATCCCAAAATATGTACACATAGTTATAGTTTCTCACCTTCTTTATCAAAGTGCACCTACTTTTTTTGGGCCCGATGGTGGGTTATTTTGCAGTGGTAATACAAAAACACAGCGACTGAGTCGCCAGCGAGTGGGATTCTTTTCCGGGGCACTGGATTTTGCAAAATGATATGTCGTACGGGCATCACGGTGAAACAGGGGTTAGTACGTGTGCCTCACAATACGAAGGTCCTGGGTTTGATCCTGGGCTTGGGATCTTTCTGTGTGGAGTGTGCAAGTTAAAGTTAAAGTACCACTGATTGTCACACACACACACACTAAGCGTGGTGAAATAACTCTCTGTATTTGACCCATCCCCTTGTTCCACCCCCTGGGACGTGAGGGGAGCAGTGAGCAGCAGCGGTGGCTGCGCTCAGGAATCATTTTGGTGATTTAACCCCCAATTCCAACCTCTGATGCTGAGTGCCAAGCAGGGAGGTAATGGCTCCCATTTTTATAGTCTTTGGTATGATTCGGCCAGGGTTAGAACTCACGACTTACTGATATCAGGGCGGCCACTCTAACCACAAGGCTAGCTCCAGACATGCACTGCACTTGGGGATAGGTTGATTGGCAAAACTAAATTGGCCCTAGTGTGTGAATGTTGTCTGAATGTTGGGAGTACACGGCTCGTTAATTTCAAAAACGCATTATGACGTTCACTTCTTTTTTCAACTATATCACTAATTAAAACTTACTGCAGACTTCATGAGAGACAACAAACATAACAAAACACCACTTACTGTACAAGGTCTGCTGTCATGGGGATGCCAACTGCTAGAATGTTCATATATTCCTATTTAGATGAAGAATGACTCATAATTCTCGCGAGCAAAAGGG
Source organism: Nerophis ophidion (assembly GCF_033978795.1). Lineage (NCBI taxonomy): Eukaryota > Metazoa > Chordata > Actinopteri > Syngnathiformes > Syngnathidae > Nerophis > Nerophis ophidion. The sequence goes on from NC_084630.1 coordinate 32,036,624, forward strand.
GGGTGGAAACAAGCGTCTTTTTGTGTCGTTTTTCGCCAAATCAAAGTCTAAATTGTCCGTCAAAGTTTACCAAATTGGACGATTACATTCTCATCCTTCTACTATCCAGGTGAGAGGCACAATTTATGATCTGCAATGAACTCCCACGAGCAAGGAAGCAAGAAAGCAGATGACCAGTCGATATTGTAAACATAGGCACACAAGTTTGTGATCATGGCAGCACTATAAATAGTTGGTGTGCGTTACTAATCACTCATACTTTGCTAATATTCAAGTCGCGAAATGTAAACTGGGTTTTGATGGCGGTTTTTGAATGGTTATTTATTGGGTTTAATGGGCTGAATAGAGTTTTATTTAAGTTTTTTTTTAACCAGTTAAAATGCATTAAACAAATGGGTAATACTTTAATATGGGGAACATATCCTAAGTAACAAAGACTTAATTTACAGTTGTTTGGACACGAGGGGAACATGTAACACCTCCCTGATACCGAAGTACATGTCAAACTACTTCCATAACCTAAATGACCGCCATGACCACGACACCAGGGGAAGCGCAACAAACCACGTTAAACCCAGATTCCGATCTAACCAAGGTCTTAACTCATTCTCCGTCTATGCAACATCAATATGGAATGCACTACCAACAGGTTTAAAAGAAAGTGCATCTTTATCCTCCTTCAAAACCACACTGAAAGAACCGTTTACTAATACCTTCCCCCTACCACATCCTACCTCCCCCAATTGTAAATAATCAAATGTTTATACTTGTTCTTATGCTTTCTGAGCTCACTATGTTCACTGCTCGCTGTACATATCCTACTAAGTCAGACCTACACTGTTTCAATGTCCATTTCTCAGATGATACAATTGTTGATGACTGAAGTGCTGATATCAACCAAACCTAACCCCCACCCCACCCCAACCCTCTCCACATCTCATTTCCCGGATTGTAACAAATGTGAATAATTTAAAGTATATACTCTGATGATTAACTTGTGTGATGACTGTATTAGGATGATAGCATATATTTGTACCATGAATTGTTTAATGTGGACCCCGACTTAAACAAGTTGAAAAACTTATTCGGGTGTTACCATTCAGTGGTCAATTGTACGGAATTAGTACTGTACTGTGCAATCTATTAACAAAAGTTTCAATCAATCACTCAATTAGGGTTAGGGTTACTAATAAGCACTAATTCTGAGGTTATTGAGGGAATACATTTGGTTAATGGCTTACTGGTTGTATAATAAGGCCATGCAGAATAAGGCATTAATAAGTACTTAATAATGACTAATTACGAGCCAATCTGTTATTAATTTGCATTTTAATAAGCAACTAATTAATAGTGAACATGTTCCCTGTACTAAAGTGTTACCAAAAAATGTAATCCGCCGTCATGTCTTTAATAATGATTGTAAACAATAGGCAAAATTCCTGAAAAAGTGCAGTTCGCCTTTAAATCTGTTCATATTTAGTACTCTGGCAGGCGTAAAATCAGTAATTTTCCATCATCTGATTAGTTAATTGGAGCAAAACTGTTTGGCAAGCCAAGTTCTATAAACTGAATAGTTTACTCTTTAGCCTCCTGCTCACAATACATTTGTAACTTTAAGTAACTAACACCTCTGTATCATGTAGTATATTTGAATGTGTCATGTATTTGTCATGTGGTTAGATGAATACATTTATGATCGCCTAGCAGCCTGTCTCGGGTCTGGCCTGAGGTCAGCTGGGACAAGCTCCAGCTAACACGTGACCCTAATAGGGCTAATCAGTATAGAAAATGGGTGTTGGCCCTTTGATGAGGTGGCGACTTGTCCAGGGTGTACCCCACAGCTGAGATAGGCTCCAGCACCCCGTAAGGGACAAGCGGTAGAAAATGGAGGGATGGATGGATATGTCCTACGATATTCAAGACGGTATATGGTAACAAGGGTAAACCCTTTGGCGAAAACAAATTCATTCAAAAACTGAGGCATCTGAAAACTGAACTACACTCACAAGTGCGTAATACTGTCATTTAGGGCTGGGCGATATATCGATATACTCGATATATCGCGAGTTTGTCTCTGTGCGATATAGAAAATAACTATATCGTGATATTCGAGTATACATTCTCACACAGTTGCTTTTAGCTGCGGGCATTACACTGCACGCGTTTCCAACTCTTTCTTGTCTCTCCTTCTCACAGAGACTTAAACCAAGCGCACCTTCTTACTCACGTCACATACTGTCATGTGTGCAACGTCACACGCTTCCGCGGAGCAGACAGGTGGCGACATGGTATCGTTAGCTGTGATGCTCACGGTGAGGTGCGGGTGGTAATAACGAGGGAGAGAAGGTGCGAATCTGGAAAAAAATGAAGGAATAATTCATTCCCCCAAAAAACAGCACGGGATCCATCGTCCGGCGTTAGTTTCGCTTCAAGCGGGAAGAAGTTCAACATTTATACGGCGAAAGCGTTGCTGCAAAAAGTAGCAGCACTGCTAATGTAGCATCATTTTAAAAGTCCCCCGCGAGAGAATGAGGAGTGCTTGAAACTCTGCATGTCAACATCTCTGGCCGGTGCCACACCAACAAAATGCCGAAGCAACTATTACCACATCAACGTATGAAAAAAAAAAAAAAATGTCAATAACTGAAGGATATAACGTCCGCAGGAACATATTATGCAGCTCATTTTTATTTGACAGTTATTGAAATATCTTGTGTGAGAGAATGAGGAATGCTTGAAACTCTGCATGTCAACATCTCTGGCCGGTGCCACACCAACAAAATGCCGAAGCAACTATTACCACATCAACGTATGAAAAAAAAAAAAAAAGTCAATAACTGAAGGATATAACGTCCGCAGGAACCTATTATGCAGGTCATTTTTATTTGACACTTATTGAAATATCTTGTGTGAGAGAATGAGGAATGCTTGAAACTCTGCATGTCAACATCTCTGGCCGGTGCCACACCAACAAAATGCCGAAGGAACTATTACCACATCACCGTATGGGAAAAAAAAAAAAGTCCCTAACTAAAGGAGATAACGTCCGCAGGAACATATTATGCAGCTCATTTTTATTTGACAGTTATTGAAATATCTTGTGTGAGAGAATGAGGAATGCTTGAAACTCTGCATGTCAACATCTCTGGCCGGTGCCACACCAACAAAATGCCGAAGCAACTATTACCACATCACCGTATGGGAAAAAAAAAAAAGTCCCTAACTAAAGGAGATAACGTCCGCAGGAACCTATTATGCAGCTAATTTTTATTTGACACTTATTGAAATATATTGTGTGACATCATGCACAAAAGTGCGCTTTATTTGTTTTAAACTATTTTAGTGGCATTCTGCACAAAAAGTGCACTTTAATTTATTGTTGTTTTGATATGTCATCTTAGTGACATCATGCACAAAAGTGCACTAATAGCTTGTTTTAAAATGTCTCTGACAATCTTGCACTTTCTGTTTTGGAAATGACATGAATGTTTGTGCCATTGCTTAATAACTGTTTAATAAAAGTTTTGGTAGATTGACTTAGTTGTAATTTCCCCCTCTGCATGAAAGTTTAAAATTAGCATATACAGGGATGGGAATTTTCCACGGGTCCGCGGAATTCCGCCGAATTCGGCGCCGCCAGGGTCATTTATATAATATAATGCCAATGTGTGAAGGCACCAGATTGGCTAGCTTTACTATCAGCTGACGACATCAACCAATGACTTTGCCTGTTAAAGGCGTCTGCACGCGTCGTTTGCCGCCAATATCTAGTCCCTGATCCTCAATTATTGTGAGCGTTTCTGAACTCGTATTCTGTTTATATTGGTTGTGTTTATCGGCGACTAATCTGGAAAGAAAACACAGTAGCTCTCAACACGTTTCTTTATTGACAAAACAGTTTCAGACATGGTTAAGCTTATTCAAGATAGGAATGCTTCATAAGCGAAAGATATCGATAAGGGCGTGAGAAATAAGTGGAACTGGGCATGGCTCCATATATCTATCAAACTGAAGGTGAAGATTAACAACAATATCGTAGAAGTAGACGAACTGATCAGCGATTTCAATGCAAAGTGCGATGAACCGGGACGTGCTCAGTGCTTATATTGCAAAGACATTGTGAACTATGCATCTCGGGGAAAGGTGGCACTCTTTGACCACGCGAAATCGGCAAGGCATCTAAGTAAAGTGAGTTTACGGTGAACTAATTTTTCACTAGAATCTGCCTTCAAGCTGAAGTCAACATGTCCACAAAAAAATCAAGCCGTCAACACTGACTATTGCATTGTTGCATTTCTTTTCACAGTTTATGAACTTACATTCATATTTTGTTGAAGTATTATTCAATAAACATATTTATAAATTATTTTTGAATTGTGGCTATTTTTCAATAAATATATTTTTATAAAGGATTTTTGAATTGCTGCTATTTTTAGAATATTTTTCAACAATCTCAAGTACCCTTGGCATACCTGCAAGTACCCCCAGGGGTACGCGTACCCCCATTTGAGAACCACTGCAATACATGATCTTATGTATTCCAAAATGTTTATATTTTGAATTCTGGTTAATTCAATTTTTAGGCCTATATTTGTCTATAATCCAAAAGTGTGCAAGAATATGATATATGTGTAAACTTGTATACATAAATTTCATCACATGATACATTTTTATGAAAATATTTGCTAATGTGAAATTTTGGTCAGGAGAATATTGTTAGATTTGGACTCAAAATAAGTGAAGTGAATTATATAGCGCTTTTTCTCTAGTGACTCAAAGCGCTTTACATAGTGAAACCCAATATCTAGGTTACATTCAAACCAGTGTGGGTGGCACTTGAAGCAGGTGGGTAAAGTGTCTTGCCCAAGGACACAACGGCAGTGACTAGGTTGGCAGAACCGGGAATTGAACCTGCAACCCTCAAGTTGCTGGAACGGCCACTCTACCAACCAAGCTAAACCGCCCCACAAAATAGCAGGAAATACATCCACAAAGCGGTGTTTTAGGATTAAAAAAATTTCAGATGATTTTGTAAATCTTCATTCCCACCCCTGCATATATTAATGAAGTATGAACAAGAATGTTTTAATGTAGACACATAGAATCCTCATACTGCTGTGATTATATGTGTCAAGTGTTCATTCAAGGCTAAGGCAACATATCGAGATATATATCGTGTATCGCGATATGGCCTACACATATCGAGATAATAATAAAAGGTCATATCGTCCAGCCCTACTGTCATTGAGCAAATCCATCTTTGTGGTGGTTTTCTTCAACCTGAGAATGTGTGGAAGGACATTATAAACAAATGAATGTGTGGTCATTTAAATGGTGCAGTGGATCGAACAGACACACAAAAATGGAGAAATATTGTCAGCGGATGTTAATAGACTTTTTGAAACCCAGACAGAGATGTAAACAGAGCGAGACGCTGAAGAAAAGCAAATGCATGTCAGAGTGGGTTTAAAGCCAGTCAGTGTGAGCCCCCCTCCCCTAGACAAAGAACACTACTTTTCTTTTTCTAGTGGGGAGTCGGGGTTCTGACTGCTCTCTTTGTCCTGTGGCTTCCGCTTAACTGCTGGGAGGGAAATGTTTAGCTTTCGCCTATGACAATATTTCGTGTAACTCTTAGATTACGCAGCGCTGATGACTATGTCTGTGTCATCGAGGGCCAAGAGTGTCTCACAGCAGCGCTCCAGGAAAATAACATGAATGTTGATGTTGTTTGCTTCTTCAACATGTGTACAGTCGCGACCAAAAGTTGTAAAGAACATAATGTCATGGCTGTCTTGAGTTTCCAATAATTTCTACAACTCTTATTTTTTCGTGATAGAGTGATTGGAGCACATCCTTGTTGGGCCCCCTCCAAAACCCTCAAATCTAGACTCCAAACATCCCAGAATAAGCTAGTCCGGTTACTTTTAGACCACCACCCCAGATCACACCTCAATCCAACCCACTTCTCCAAAGTGGGCTGGCTCAGGGTGGAAGACAGAGTAAAACAACTTGCACTGAGCCTAGTCTATAAAATCCGCTACACCTCCTTTATACCGAAGTACATGTCAAACTACTTCTGACCGCCATAACCACAACACCAGGGGGAGCTCCACAAACCACGTTAAACCCAGATTCCGATCTAACAAATGTCTTAACTCATTCTCTTTCTATGCCACATCAATGTGGAATGCACTCCCAACAGGTATAAAAGTAAGTGCATCTATATATTCCTTCAAAACCGCTCTAAAACAACACCTCCAGGCAACTTCAACACTTTACTAATACCCTCCTCCATTCACATCCCATCTCCCCGGATTATAAACAACTCAAATGTACTTCTAATGTATATACTTGTTCTTATGCTATCTGAACTCACTATGTTCTCTGCTGGCTGTACATATCCTACTAAATAAGACCTACACTGTTTCAATGTCCACATTTCTCTGTTGCTGCAATTGTTGATGACTGAAGTACTGATATCAACCAAAGCTCCTCATCCCACCCCCCGGATTGTAAATAATGTAAATAATTCAATGTACATACTATGATGATTAACCTGTGTGATGACTGTATTATGCTGATAGTATATATTTGTACCATGAATTGATTAACGTGGACCCCGACTTAAACAAGTTGAAAAACTTATTCGGGTGTTACCATTTAGTGGCCAATTGTACGGAATATGTACTGAACTGTGCAATCTACTAATAAAAGTATCAATCAATCAATCAATGAACTTTGGTTATTTTATTGAAAATGTGACCAAATCTGCAGGGTCAAAAGTATACATACAGCAATGTTAGTATTTGGTTACATGTCCCTTGGCAAGTTTCACTGCAATAAGGCACTTTTGGTAGCCATCCACAAGCTTCTGGTTGAATTGTTTACCACTCCTCTCAACAAAATTGGTGCAGTTCAGCTAAATTTGTTGGTTTTCTGACATGGACTTGTTTTTTCAGCATTGTCCACATGTTTAAGTCGGGACTTTGGGGACGGTGTGGCGCGGTTGGGAGAGTGGCCGTGCCAGCAACCTGAGGGTTCCTGGTTCAATCCTCACCTTCTACCAACCTCGTCACGTCCGTTGCGTCCTTGAGCAAGACACTTCACCCTTGCTCCTGATGGGTCCTGGTTAGGGCCTTGCATGGCAGCTCCCGCCATCAGTGTGTGAATGTGTGTGTGAATGGGTGAATGTGGAAAAAGTGTCAAAGCGCTTTTTTGTACCTTGAAGGTAGAAAAGCGCTATGCAAGTATAACCCATTTACCATTACCATTTACTTATGGAAGGCCATTGTAAAACTATTAATTCGAGCCTGATTTAGCCATTCCTTTACCACTTTTGATGTGTGTTTGGGGTCATTGTCCTGTTGGACTGAAAGCGATAATTGATTAAATTAAAAAAAATAAGCAAACCGGGTGGTAAAAAAAAAAAAAAAAAATACATATCCGGGAGAAACGCAGGCTTCCGGAATTGAGCATCCATTCAATTTTCAATGCTTTAAAGAGGAACATTATCACAATTTCAAAAGGGTTAAAAACAATACAAATCAGTTCCCAGTGGGTTGTTGTATTTTTGGAAGTTTTTTTCAAAATTTTACCGGTCCCGGAATATCCCTAAACAAAATTTTAAAGTGCCTTATTTTCGCTATCTTTGAAACCACTATCCATTTCCCTGTGACGTCATACAGCAGTGGTCCCCAACCACCGGGCCGCAGAAGAATTTTTTATTAAAAAAAAAAAAACGTTTTTTTTTTGTTTTTTTTTTTTAATTAAATCAACATAACACAATATACACTTACAAATAGTGCACCAACCACAAAAAACTCCCTTTTTCATGACAAAAACGTCCCTTTTTCATGACTAAGAAGAAGAAAAAAAAAAAAAGGGAGTTCATAAGCAAAATGAATGAATGGTTTATTTTGAGCCATGCAACAAAACAAAAGAATGACATAAAATACAAAATAAATATATATATATATATATATATATATATATATATATATATATATACATTATATTTACCGCTACATTGAAAACATTACATGTGACTAATCTTTTGTAGATGTCAAGATTGGCTCAAAAGGGAGTGGGAAGAAGTAAACTTATTAGGTCCCACCTCTATACATATACAATATATATATATATATATATATATATATATATATATATAATACAATAATATATATAATATAATTCAATTCAGTGGTTGCTGCGTAGATGCTATAGATTATCTATATATAATACATTTAAATTCACACACACTTACATATATACATATACACACATATATATATATACACATACAAACACATATATATACATACATACAATACATACATAATCACATACATGCACACATGCCTATAGCCAAAATACACACATATCCATCATATAGACACACACACACACACATACACAAGCCTATATAAATACTATATATATAATATTCTATATAATATACACTTTTGTTTATACATTATTAACAGTTTTTGGTGCCTATGGGAACAAGCTTTCATTTTGACTGTGATATTATTGGTTAATAGTGGATCTGTGGCTGTAGAGCTGTTGCCCCTGATAAACAAGACCTGAGGCCACTCTTGCTATGTGTCCTATGTTGTGCATTAAAAGAGACGAGGGGAGCCCCCTGCCAGAGGAGTTATCCACGAACAGAAGATCCCCCACTCGCCTGCCCTTTACTCCAGGGTAAAAAAATATATATATATATACATGTCCGGGAGACGCGCAGGCTTCCGGAATTGAGCATCCCTTCTGTTTTCAATGCTTAAAAAGACACAAAACGTGCGTTAACGCCAACACTGGTCATACGATAACGCAGACGGTATACAAAAACAAAGGCACATTTTTTTTTGCCAAAAAACAAAATATACAAAACATGTGGATTCACTGTATATTTATATAAAGCCAACACAACCATATAGAGTGGCGGTCAACAGTTTACTTGTAAAGAACATAATGTCATGGCTGTCTTGAGTTTCCAATAATTTATACAACTCTTATTTGTTTGTGATAGAGTGATTAGAGTACATACTTGTTGGTCACAAAAAACATTCATGAAGTTTGGTTCTTTTATGAATTTATTATGGGTCTACTGAAAAGGTGACCATCTGCTGGGTCAAAAGTATACATACAGCCCATTTTCCCCCCAATTTTTCATGAGCAATTGCCAAAACTCCTTGAGCATTCAGTGGCGCACATTTGAGCGACGGCAGACGTGCACACTGTTACGCGCTTATCTTTTTATTCGATTTTGTGCGCGGCCTAGAGATGCCGTGCGCAGAGGACGCGTGAGCAGTGTGCAATTGCACAGGCGCGTACCTTTGAGGGAACGTTGCATACAGCAATGTTAATATTTGGTTACACGTCCCTTGTCAAGTTTCACAGCAATAAGGCGCTTTTGGTAGCCATCCACAAGCTTCTGGCAAGCTTGTGGTTGAATTTATGACCACTGCACCAATTTTGTCAAGAGGAGTGGTCAAAAATTGAACCAGAATTGTTGTGGATGGCTACCAAAAGCGCCTTATTGCACACTGCAAAAACTGAAATCTAAGTAAGATTAAATATCTCAAATAAGGGTGATAATTGCTTATTTTCTGTCTGATAAGATAATTTTTCTCACTAAGCAGATTTTACGTTAGTCTCTTACTTGTTTTAAGGGTTTTGTTTCTAAAGGATCTCAGTAAGATATTACAGCTTGTTGCTGAGATTGTATGACCTATATTGAGTAAAACATGCTTGAAACTAGAATATCAACTTTTGCAAAGCTGTGTCATCCACACTCACAAGTATAAATCTACTTTTTTAAAGCTATAATTTCTTATTTCTAGCATGAAAAAAAAACTCATGGCTCCGACACAATTGTGTCTCATAATTAAAACTGATAACGGCCAAATGGACATCGCTGTTTTATTTTCAATAAAACAATAGAAACTACGTACTCATATAGAAGTACAGTTGGCACAGTACAGTAAACTGACAGTTATTATTTAAACATTTAACATGTGAAATTTCAAACAATTTTGAATAGAAATAGTTCATGTACATTCAGATGAATTCTTCAAAATTACAATTAAAATGTTTTGACCGGGGGCAGGGCTGTATATATGGGCACTTGTTGACTGAAAGAGCACGCACTTGGCGCGATGATGTCATGTTATCGATGAAAAAATGAAAATTTAAACCGCTAGCCGAGACCCCGAGAGTAACAAGCGGTTGCCTTTCCATTAAGAACAATAAATTAGTTTTTAGTATAACCTTGTAGGTTTAAAAAAATGTAATGCCAAGCGCATATCATAATGTCAAGATAATGGCACTAGCATTTACTTAAGAATATTTTACAACATACTGAGCAAAATTGTCTCTTTTTTTTCTACCAAGAAAAATGCACCTGTTATTGGTGACTATATTCTTATTTTAAGGTATTTTGGGGTTCATTGAAGTTAGCTAAATTTACTTGTTTTGGAAAGTCTTGACAAGCCAAATGTTCTTGTTCTATTGGCATATAATTTTGCTTAAAGGGGAACATTATCACAATTTCAAAAGGGTTAAAAACAATAAAAATCAGTCCCCAGTGGCATGTTGTATTTTTTGAATTTTTTTTCAAAATTTTACTGGTCTCCGAAAATCCCTAAAACAAGCTTTAAAGTGCTTGGTTTTCGCTATTTGCGATGCGACTATCCATTTCCCTGTGACGTCATACAGTACTCCCAATGTAAACAAACAATGGTGAATAGCACAGCAAGATATAGCGACATTAGCCTGGATTCAGACTCGGATTTCAGCGCCTTAAGCGATTCAACAGATTACGCATGTATTGAAACGGATGGTTGGAGTATGAAAATATTGAAGAAGAAACTGAAGCTATTGAGCGAATAGCTATTGGCGCTATTCATAGCCATAGCATGGCCGAATAGCTGCGTTAGCATCGCCGGTAAAATGTGCAGACCAAACGATCAGGACTTTCGCATCTTGTGACACTGGAGCAACTTAAATCCGTCGATTAGTAAGTGTTTTTTTCGCATTAAATGTGGGTGGAAGGAAACGTAATATAGTTGCAAATGCATCTGCAGGTTATCCATACATCTCTGTGCCATGTCTGCTTTAGCACCGCCGGTAAATAGCATATTAGCATCGATTACCCGGCAGTAAACATCAACAAAACTCACCTTTGTGATTACTGTGACTTTGTCATTACAAATGCATCTGCAGGTTATCCATACATATCTGTGCCATGTCTGCTTTAGCACCACCGGTAAATAGCATGTTAGCGTCGATTAGCATAGCATGTTAGCATCGATTAACTGGCAGTCACGCCGCGACCAAATATGTCTGATTAGCAAATAAGTCAACATCAACAAAACTCACCTTTGTGATTTCGTTGAATTTATCATTGCAAATGCATCTGCAGGTTATCCATACATCTCTGTGCCATGTCTGTCATCGCCGGTAAAATGTGGAGCCACTTTGGTACATTCAACGGGGGTCTGGCGGCAGAGACTTTCGCATCTTCGGGCCAGTGGTGCAAACTGAATCCCTCCCTGTTAGTGTTGTTACACCCTCCGACAACACACCGACGAGGCATGATGTCTCCAAGGTTCCAAAAAATAGTCGAAAAAACGGAAAATAACAGAGCTGAGACCCGGTGTTTGCAATGGGTTGAAAATGAAAATGGCGGCTGTATTACCTCGGTGACGTCACATTCTGACGTCATCCCCTCCAGAGCGATAAACAGAAAGGCGTTTAATTCGCCAAAATTCACCCATTTAGAGTTCGGAAATCGGTTAAAAAAATATATGGTCTTTTTTCTGCACCATCAAGGTACATATTGACGCTTACATAGGTCTGGTGATAATGTTCCTCTTTAATTCAAATAAAATACTCAATTTTTTAGCATTTTTTTTCTTGTTTTTGAACACTGACTTTTTGCAGTGCAGTGAAACTTGCCAAGTGACATGTAACCAAATATTAACATTGCTGTATGCATAGTTTTGATCCAGCAGATTTGCTCACAATTTCAGTAGACCCATAATAAATTCATAAAAGAACCAAACTTCATGAATGTTTTTTGTGACCAACAAGTATATGCTGCAATCACTCTATCACAAACAAATAAGAGTAGTAGAAATAATTGAAAACTCAAGAGAGCCATGACATGATGTTCTTTACAAGTGTATGTCAACTTTTGTATGTACTCTGCAACATTATACCAGTAATCTGCAGATATAAAGGTGCTGAGAAATATTCGGTCATGGCAATTAGAAATCAGCCTGAACGTGTACTTGCTTTGCACTCGCTCTAATTCCCTAAAAGACACAAATGAGTGCAGTTCAACAGCAATAGAGAGGGAGTCTAATGAGTTAGTAACTACATATTTGCCTGATGTGAGTTGCTCCAAGGTGAGAGGAATAATCAAAGGAATAGGTCGGTATTTACACTGGTATTATGTCCACTGGCAGCAATGAAGATTAATGAGCGTGAGGTTCATTACTGCCTTGAAATTATTCTCTTTCCTTCCGTCGTTTCCTTTTCTTTCATTGGCTCGCAGCGTAATTTCTCAATTTGTTCAGCTAAATATATTTTTTTATGGAGTGCAAGCCAGATTAACCCCTCACTAATTAGTTTTCCAGAACTAGTTATCGTTCTACTTGAACATTTTTTAAATTGTATTTTTATTTTTTATTATCTTATTTCATAAATATTGTGAGGACTTTTAAATCTACAACATGTACGATCTGCTTGTCAGTCCAGCATCATGTTGTTTGAGGCTTCCGCAGCAACACGCACACGACTGCAAGGCATACTGGGTGACACGGAGTACACTAATGGTTGTGATATAAACAATTCTAACACTCTTAGTAATATGCGCCACGCTGTGAAGCCACACCAATTTAGAACGACAAACACATTTCAGGAGGACATTTTCACAGTAACACAACATAAACGCAACACAACAAATACCCATAATCCTTTGTATTAAGACCCTTCCTGACTATTTTATACACCCCGCTAGCAGCAAACGCCCCCCCACCCCGTGCGTCGGTAAAGCGTCGGTAAAGCGGGCGGGGTTGGTGGCGTGGGGGTGTAAAATATATTCAGGAAGTGTCATGAATACAAAGGATTATGGGTATCTGTTGTGTTGCGTTTATGTTGTGTTACTGTGAGGATGTTCTTCCAAAATGTGTTTGTCAATCTTGTTGGGTGTGGCTTCACAGCGTGGCGCATATTAATAAGTGTTAAAGTTGTTTATATCACAACCATCAGTGTACTCTGTATCACCCAGTGTGCCTTTCAATCTTGAACGTGTAATTGCGGAAGCTGCACACATGTTACCAGACTAACAATCGGTTCGTACATGTCGTTGAAGGTGTCTAAGGCAATGGCTTCACACCACGCCCATATTCATATACTCAGGATGAATGCTATTAGATAGTCGGAGGAACGTTAGCGGCTACAATTGTCTTCATTAGTCTGTGAAACGGGTTTAAATAGCTCTGTGAGTGGTAAAGGCGAACAACCTCTGATGTATTTCAGCGGGCTGTTGGCGGGCGGGTACAGTCCTGATTAAATGTTGGTTCGGGCGAACGGCGGGTGGATGACTATTTTGGAGATGCGGATGCGGATGATTATCCGCGCCTATGGTCTTTTGGCACACCTTGATTATACCACCTAGTCTGTTTTTATTGGCCACACTGAGGTTACCAAACCAGGAAGTGATAGAATATGTTAAAATAGACTCGATACAAGATGAATAAAACATCCTCATTAGTGTCCTATCAACTTGAAAACCCCTCAGTTTGCTCAAGAAAAACAGCCTCTGGTTGGCCTTCTTACAAATATGGTCAGTGTTGGCATCAAAGGTCAATTTATTGTCTATAATTTTGCCTAGATACCTGCATTTACTGACTATCTCAAAAGCAGAGCCATTAATGAGAATGAGTGCTTTGGCAGGGGATCAAGACGAAAGTCAATGTACATCTCCTTCGTTTTATCGCCGTTAAGCTCCAGGTACGAATCATCGCACCATTTCATAAAGTTCTCCAGAACAGGACCGTGGTCTGACTCTTTGTCCTGCAGGAGGCTGACTATGACCGAGTCATCAGCAAACTTAATGATGTGCCTTGACTGAAGTGTGCTCTGACAGTCGTTTGTGTAAAGTACAAACAGCAGGGGGGACCGCCTTGTGCGCGCCTTTAGTTTGTACTTTTTTTTTATAGTGTTAAAATTAAATTATGTATTTACCTTCACGCCATGTCCCGTCATCTTCCTTTGCATTCTGGGAAAACAAACCCCTCCACAGTCCATGTTTTGACAACTACCATGTCACAATTTTTTCAGGCCAGTAAGGATTTCTGGGGCGGCATGGCGTAGTGGGTAGAGCGGCTGTGCCAGAAACCTGAGGGTTGCAGGTTCGCTTCCCACCTATTGACATCCAAATCGTTGCCGTTGTGTCCTTGGGCAGGACACTTCACCCTTGACCCCGGTGCCGCTTCCGTCAGTCTACCCCAGGGCAGCTGTGGCTATAGATGTAGCTTACCAACACCAGGTGTGAATGAATATTGGGTTCCCGTTTCTCTGTGAGCGATTTGAGTATCTAACGATAGAAAAGCGCGATATAAATCTAATCCATTATTATTACTATCTACAAAAGCACAATCCAACAAGGCATTTCACATTTTCAGAATGAATATCAAAGAAATGCAGATAACCGTTCATTTTCCTATACTTTCTTGTCAATTTTGGTATACCTATGTTACATTTTTGCTGGTAACGTTGAGCATTATGTAACTTCCACTGGTGATCACCGATGGAAGCATCCTGTAAATCTGGCGCTTTGCCCACATGTCCGTCTATCCATCCGTCCATCCATCCATGCATTTCTACACTGCTTAGCCTTATTAGAGTTGCATGTAAGCTGGAGCTTATCCCAGCTGATTTCAGGCGAGAGGCGGGCTGCACCCGAGACTGGTTGCTAGTCAATCGTAAATGTATTCATCTAACGACATGAAAAATAGATGACACATTTAAATATACTACATGATACAGAGGTGTTGGTTACTTTAAGTCAGTGGTTCTCAAATGGGGGTATGCGTACCCCTGAGGGTACTTAAAGGTATGCCAAGGGGTACGTGAGATTTTTTTAAAAAATATTCTAAAAATAGCAACAATTCAAAAATCCTTTATAAATATATGTATTGAATAATACTTCAACAAAATATGAATGTAAGTTCATAATCTGTGAAAAAAAATACAACAATGCAATATTTAGTTTTGACAGTTAGATTTTTTGTGGACATGTTCCATAAATATTGATGTTAAAGATTTCTTTTTTTGTGGGGAAATGGATCTCTATTACAATCCCCAAAGAGGGCACTTTAAGTTGATGATTACTTTTATGTGTAGATATCTTTATTTATAATTGAATCATTTGTTTATTTTTTCAACAAGTTTTTCGTTATTTTTATATCTTTTTTTCCAAATAGTTCAAGAAAGACCACTACAAATGAGCAATATTTTACACTGTTATACAATTTAATTAATCAGAAACTGATGACATAGTGCTGCATTTTACTTCTTTATCTCTTTTTTTCAACCAAAAATGCTTTGCTCTGATTGGGGGGTACTTTAGTGCTTTTAGATCTTACAGCTGCCTTTGACACAGTCGACCACACAATTCTTTTAGACCGCCTGAGAGACTGTGTGGGTGTCAGGGGGACTGCGTTAGAGTGGTTCAGATCTTACCTGTCTGAGAGGTCCTTCTCTGTCAGGCTGGGGGACGCCACCTCCTCTTCTGCTCCGCTTTACTGTGGTGTCCCCCAAGGATCTATTTTAGGCCCCATCCTGTTCGCTCTTTATCTCCTCCCTCTTGGAGATATTTTTAAGGAACATGGAGTGTTTTATCACTTTTATGCAGATGACTGCCAAATTTATATGCCGATTTCAAAAAGCCACGGCCCACTTACCCCCCTTCTTAACTGTCTATGTGACGTTTAGGCTTGGTTAGCCCAGAATTTTTTAATAATGAATGAGGGAAAAACGGAAGTTTTAGTTTTTGGTCCGGCCCTTACTGACTTGGGACCATTGCAAAATTATGTCCGTCCCAAAGTCACCAGCCTTGGCGTCACTATAGACAGCGATTTTAAACTAGACAAACAAGTCAATGGCGTTTTAAAATCGTGTTTTTATCACCTTCGTCTTTCAGTAAAGGTTAAACCGTTTTTATCTTTTAACCTTTTTGAACAAGTCGTGCATGCTTTTATTTCAAGTCGCCTGGACTACTGCATTGCACTTTATGCTGGCATTAGCCAAAAAGCTCTCTCCCGGTTGCAGTTAGTCCAGAACGCGGCAGCACGACTTTTAACAGGGGCCAGGAAACACCAGCATATAACCCCAATTCTTCAGAGTTTGCACTGGCTCCCTGTTCATTTTAGAATTGAATTTAAAACATTGCTGTTTGTTTTTAAATCTTTACATGGACTGGCACCTCAATATATCTCAGACCTCATCCAAATTTACATCCCTGCGCGCGCTCTGAGGTCCGAAAGCCAGCTCCAGCTCATGGTGCCCAAGACCAGACTTAAGACCAGGGGAGACAGGGCCTTCTCTGTGGTCGGCCCTAAGCTCTGGAACACTCTGCCGCTCCATGTTCAAACTGCTTCCACAGTGGAGTGTTTTAAGTCTCGTCTTGTTGTGTGGTCCTCTGTCCTCTGTTTTACGCCTGCCAGTGTACTAAAAAAAAGCCTACTCAATGGCCTAGTGGTTAGAGTGTCCGCTCTGAGATCCTGGCCAAGTCAAACCAAAGACTATAAAAATGGAGACCATTACCTCCCTGTTAGGCACTCAGCATCAAGGGTTGGAATTGGGGGTTAAATCACCAAAAATGATTCCAAGGCGCGGCCACTGCTGCTGCTCCCCTCACCTCCCAGGGGGTGATCAATGGTCAATTGCAGAGAATAATTTCGCCATGCCTAGTGTGTGTGTGACAATTATTGGTACTTTAACTTTTAACTTTAACTTTAAATATGAACAGATTTAAAGGGGAACTGTACTTTTTGGGGGGATTTTGCCTAACATTCACAATCATTATTAAAGATATGACGGTGGATTTAAAGGGGAACATTATCACAATTTCTGAAGGGTTAAAACCAATAAAAATCAGTTCCCAGTGGCTTATTTTATTTTTCGAAGTTTTTCCCAAAATTTTACTTATCACGCAATATCCCGAAAAACGGCTTCAAAGTGCCTGATTTACACCATCGCTATATCCGCCGGTCTATTGTCCTGTGACGTCACTGCGTGAAGCCACCAGAAACAAACATGGCGGATAGTACAGAAAGGTATAGCATAGTAGCTCGGATTCAGACTCGGATTTCTGGGGCGCAAGCGATTCAACAGATTACGCATGTTTTGAAACGGATGGTTGGAGTGTGGAGGCAGGTACCGAAAACGAAATTAAAGAAGAAACAGAAGCCTTTGAGCCATATCACGACAGACGCGGACGAATTCGGCGATCGCCTTCTAACCAACGATTGGTATGTGTTTGTTTGGCAGTAAATGTGTGTAGAGGGAAAAGCTGGATGCAAATATAGCTACAAATGAGGCATAATGATGCAATATGTACATACAGCTAGCCTGAATAGCATGTTAGCATCGATTAGCTCGCAGTCATGCCGTGACCAATTATGTCTGATTAGCACACTCCACATAAGTCAATAACATCAACAAAACTCACCTTTGTGATTTCGTTGACTTTATCGTTTATTTCTGTGCCATCTCTGTCGTAGCATAGCAGTCGTCGGTACAATGTGCAGAACAAACGAGGGACTTTCACAATTTTTGACCACTGGTGCAACCTGAATCCGTCTCTGTTTGTCTTGTTACATCCTCTGACAACATACTGATGAGGCATGATGTGTCCAAGGTACCGGAAAACAGTCGAAAAAAGAGAAAATACCAGAGCTGATTTGACTTGGTGTGTGTAATGTGTTTGAGAAAATGGCGGGTCGCGTCACGGGTGAAAGGTCATTGCTTCGACAGGTGAACAATTGAAAGGTGTTTAAATCGCCAAATTCACCCTTTTAGAGTTCGGAAATCGGTTAAAAAAACATATGGTCTTTTTTCTGCAACATCAAGGTATATATTGACGCTTACATAGGTCTGGTGATAATGTTCCCCTTTAAAGTTTTTAATGCATTTTAAATCGTATATAAAAGTCCGCTTACAACCGAGCCAATGGGAGGTCCTCTATTCAGCCCATTAAACCCAATAAATAACCATCTAAAAAGTCCCAACAAAACTCTGTCGCGACTTGAATATTAACAACAATGACGCCAGGCCGACTGCCTGGCAACTACAAGCTTCAATAATAGTGGCGTGATTGACACAGGTGCGTGAGTCCAAATGAATCAGGTGAACTAATGGTTGTCATGGTGACTAAACAAACAAGAGTGCGCAATAAGTCGAAAACCAAACGGAACTTGACCACAAAACATGACAGTTGTTGTTTTTGAAAATTACCTGTTGCAGTTAATAGTATACATTTTCTGAATACATTTTGTGATAATGTTCATCAGTCAACTCATTGGTGTTGATTCTCAATCTCAATAAAAAAATAATATTAAAATCAAATTGATATAAAAATATTGTGTGGTTTATTTTGTACACATGTAACATCTAAAAAGATACAACAAATTGTTATTGCGACATCCAGTGGACACATTTAGAACAACTGTTTCTTTCATTAAAGTTCAGGTTAATTTTTATACTTAGCAAACTCATCCCGCGGGCCGGATAAAACCTTTTCGCGGGCCTGATCTTGCCGTCGGGCCGTACATTTGACACCCCTGCATTAGAATTTGCAATAATCCACTTTTAAAAAGATTTTGGTTTATGTCGTGCCCATGTTTGATTACTAAGAGTCAAGAGAGAAAATGATACAATGCAGCTACACTGGTTGTTCACATTCGAAGTCCAGAATTTACATGTAACCAGCCAAAGGAATACAAAGTAACGCCTGACCTGGTTTGGAATGTCTCTTTTCTAATCATTATAATTGATGGAGTGCAGTTTGTCATTAGGCAGAGCTAATGAAATAACATACATACATTTGTTTAATCAGTTGTTCAGATCTGTTGTCTATGCGAATAAATTGTCAAAAGTTTAGTTGAAAAAAAAAACATGTCAATAGTGGCGGCATGAGTTAAAGGGGAACAGTATCACCAGACCTATGTAAGCGTCAATATATACCTTGATGTTGCAGAAAAAAGACCGTATATTTTTTCAAACGATTTCCGAACTCTAAATGAGTGAATTTTGGCGAATTAAACGCCTTTCTATTTATCGCTCTCGGAGCGATGATGTCAGAACGTGACGTCACCTAGGTAATAAAGCCGTCATTTTCTCAAACACATTACAAACACTTTTCACTATTTTCCGTTTTTTCGACTATTTTCTGGAACTTTGGAGACATCATGCCTCGTCGGTGTGTTGTCGGAGGGTGTAACAACACTAACAGGGAGGGATTCGAGTGGCACCACTGGCCCAAAGATGCGAAAGTGGCAAGAAATTGGACGAAATATGTTCAAAATACGAGGGTGTGGGAAAAGCCGACAAAATGGTCAGTCGTTTGTTCCGCACACTTTACCGGCGAAAGCTATGCTACTACAGAGATGGCAAGATTGTGTGGATATCCTGCGACACTCAAAGCAGATGCATTTCCAACGATAAAGTGAAAGAAATCTGCCGCCAGACCCCCATTGAATGTGCCGGAGTGTCTGCACATTTTACCGGCGATGCTAAGGCAGACATGGCACAGAGATGTATGGATAACCTGCAGGTGCATTTCCAACGATGAAGTCAACGATATCACAAAGGTGAGTTTTGTTGATGTTGTTGACTTATGTGCTAATCAGACATATTTGGTCGCGGCATGACTGCCAGCTAATTGATGCTAACATGCTATTTAGGCTAGCTGTATGTACATTTGAAACTACATTTACATCCAGCGTTTCCCTGCACCCACATTTAATGCCAAACAAACACTTACCAATCGGCAGATTTAAGTTGATCCAGTGTCACAAGATGCGAAACTTCCGATCGTTGGTCTGCACATTTTACCGGCGATGCTAAGGCAAACATGGCCGAATAGCATCAATAGCTATTCGCTCAATAGCTTCAGTTTCTTCTTCAATTTCGTTTTCGCTATCTGCCTCCATATTCCAACCATCCCTTTCAATACATGCGTAATCTGTTGAATCGCTTAAGCCGCTGAAATCCGAGTCTGAATCCGAGCTAATGTCGCTATATCTTGCTGTGCTATCCGTATTGGGATCACTGGATGACGTCAAAGGAAAATGGGCGATGGCTTCACAGATAGCAAAAATCTGGCACTTCAAAGCTTTTTTTAGGGATATTCCGGGATGGGTAAAATTTGGAAAAAAACTTCCCCCCCAAAAAAAAGGCCACTGGGAACTGATTTTTATCGGTTTCAACCCTTCTGAAATTGTGATAATGTTCCCCTTTAAGAAGCGGTTAAGTGACATCGGGTCAGCACTCGTGATTCTGCAGGCCTTGGGCAGATGACATTGATATGACAACACATATAAACTGAAATCTGATTGCACAAAAATAAAATCCACGCGCTTACTGGAAGCAGTGCAGCGAGGGATGATGGTGTCACGATCCTACTTACTTTACGTTATTTATTGCTCCTCTCAATTAATGGCACTCAAGTTGAGGCTGCTTGTCATTCCTAACGATCAGGAAGCACAGAAAAGTCTTTGCCTCCGACAGCGACTGTCTAACAAAGCGACACATTGAAAATTGATTACTGACCTTGGGCAGCAGCTGACAGTCTATCCCAGTGTTTTGCAACCACTAGTGTGCTCTAAGATACAGTCTGGTGTGCCGTGGGAGATTATGTAATTTCACCTATTATGCAAATATTTTATGCAAACCAGTAATTATAATCTGAGAATAAAGTGCCGTTGTTGAGTGTTGGTGCTGCCTAGAGCTCGGCAGAGTAACCGTGTAATACTCTTCCATATCAGTAGGTGGCAGCAGGTAGCTAATTGCTTTGTAAACGTCATATCTAATACATAAACCCAAAAAATAAACAAAAAGCGAGTGCTCCTACAAAAGTCATTGAAACTTAGGAATGGCTATGGAAAACTACAGTAAAATTGAACTGGTTACAAAGTAAACAAAAACAGAATGCTGGACGACAGCAAAGACTTACAGCGTGCGGCGCACTAAGTACATCCATACATGACATGACGATCAACAATTTCCACACAAAGAATGATAGCGTCCGCACAACTGAAATAGTCTTGATTGCTAAAACAATGCAGGTGCGGGGACTAGCGCTCAAAGAAAGACATGAAACTGCTACTGGAAAATACCAACACAACAGGAAAAGTTGTGACAGGTGCTGACAGTACACCTACTTTGAGACAAGAGCTATAGTGATGCATGGTTGGTTATGGTTTAAAGTCATATAAATTAGACTTTTTACTGTCAATTTCAACAATCGAGTTTACATTTTTAATGTTTCCGGCTGGTGCTGGGCCGCCGCCTTTTTTCAATGAACAAAAATGTTCATCGAAACACTTTTCAATGAACATTGATATATGACTAACCTTGGCTCCAAAAAGGTTGAAAAACACTGCTCTATCCACACGCTCACCTTAGCCGAGACCCACTGACTTTCCATCCATCCATCCATTTTCTACCGCTTATTCCCTTTCGGGGTCGCGGGGGGCGCTGGCGCCTATCTCAGCTACAATCGGGCGGAAGGCAGGGTACACCCTGGACAAGTCGCCACCTCTTATTTCCAAATATCTGACAGTACTATCAAGATAACACCATGTGTGATTGTGTTATTTGTGTTCTTTTTTACTCTTGTATCTGTTTAAAAGATATATGGCAAATGTCTTGATATCAAATTCCTTTTGAAAAAACCTGATAATGTAATCGCTTTGGGGACTTGCTGTGTTGGCGATCAATTATAAATGTGGGTGTTTAGTGTCAAAGGTGTCTGTGATCAAGTGGTTTATTTTCTTGCAGGGTTGTTGTGCTGGCACTGCATTTTGTTGAGTTGAGTTTGATTTTATTTTGAACATGCATGCATACAACATGAGGCATCACAATTTCCAGTTCCTCTATTCAACATGTTTGAAAAGGAGTAGGAAGAAGCAGAGTTTATTTAATCTTAGCCCTTTTCCTTTATATAGCAGTTGTTACAACTTTTCTTCACTTCCTGTTCTCAATTTATTCACAATATAATCCATAAGTAATTACGATAAAAATAAATAAATAATACTCTGTGAAGCAAGTTACATTTCATATAGTGAGATGTGTAAGATTATCTAGAAAATTAATGAATGGATGAGATAAATTCTGAATGTTTATCATGGTTCTTCTTTGTACTTTGTAAACACTTTTAAGTTTGAAAAATGTCTTGAAGGGGATCATTTAGTACATTGTTTGATTTTTTTTGCTTAATCCATTCCATAATTCAATTCCACATACTGATATACTGAAGGTCTTAAGTAGAGATGTCCGATAATGGCTTTTTTGCCGATATTCCGATATTGTCCAACTCTATATTACCGTTACCGATATATACAGTCGTGGAATCAACACATTATTATGCCTAATTTTGTTGAGATGCCCCGCTGAATGCATTTAACAATGTAACAAAGTTTTCCAAAATACATCAACTCAAATTATTGAAAAAAAATGCCAACATGGCACTGCCATATTTATTATTGAAGTCACAAAGTGGATTTTTTTTTTTTTAACATGCCTCAAAACAGCAGCTTGGAATTTGGGGTATGCTCTCCCTGAGAGAGCATGAGGAGGTTGAGGTGGGCGGGGTATGGGGGGGGGGGAGCGGGGGGTGTATATTGTAGTGTCCCGGAAGAGTTAGTGCAGCAAGGGAATCTGGGTATTTGTTCTGTTGTGTTTATGTTGTGTTACGGTGCGGATGTTCTCCCGAAATGTGTTTGTCATTCCTGTTTGGTGTGGGTTCACAATGTGGCGCATGTTTGTAACAGTGTTAAAGTTGTTTGTACGGCCACCCTCAGTGTGACCTGTATGGCTGTTGACCAAGCATGTGTTTGCATTTACATGTGTGTGTGAAAAGCCGTTGATATTATGTGATTGGGCTGGCACGCAAATGCACTGCCTTTAAGGCACGCCCCCAATATTGCTGTCTGGGTGGAAATCGGGAGAATGGTTGCCCCGGGAGATTTTCGGGAGGGGCACTGAAATTCGGGAGTCTCCCAGGAAAATCGGGAGGGTTGGCAAGTAGGACTGGGAGATGCAACTGCTCCGTACAGCACCATTTTAAAAAGTCATACATTTCACTTTTTGAAACCGAATCCGATTATTTCTGATATTACACTTTAAAGCATTTATCGGCCAATGACATCGGCAGTCCGATTTTGTCAGACATCTCTAGTCTTAAGTGTTGTACGTGCGTACAAATGTTTTAAATGGCATTTGTCTCAAGATTATATTCCTCTTTTTTTGAGAAGAATTGATGTATATTCTTGGGTAGCAGATTGTAGTTTGCTTTGTGTATTATTTTAGCTGTTTGCAAATTCACTATGTTGTGGAATTTCAGTATTTTCCATTCAATAAATAAGAGGTTTGTATGTTTTCTATATACAACATGATGTATTATTCTATGTATGGTTGTGCCCTTGTGACACACACATATTACCGACTGTATTTCTCATAGACCAGGGGTCGGGAACCTTTTTGGCTACAAGCCAAATATTTTTTTAAGTATTATTGTGAGAGCCATCTAATTTTTTTTAACACTGAATACAACTATATGCATGCATTTTTAAGTAAAACCAACATTTTTAGAGTGTACTAAGTCTCTTATTCGTTTTAATAACATTGTTATTCTGACGCTAACCAACAATAAATAAAATGCTTCTTACCATTAATGCGACTTCTTGAACAGGTGCGGTAGAAACCGGATGGATGGATGAAAATGCATGAGAATGTTTTAGATTTTGAATGTTATTTTTGACACTGTGATTACCAGCGGAATTATTCATTACTTGTGTTAAGCAATTTCAGCTAAGATTTATCTGAGAGCCACGGGCAGTCATCAAAAGAGCCACATCTGGCTCTAGAGCCATAAGTTTCCTACCCCTGTCATAGACGAATGGTTGTGGTCATGGACCGAGTTAGATGTTTCTGAGGCTTGGGGGGCACATGCATGCCGCACTGAACACCAAAGGTCAGTGAAGGTGATAAGTGTGTGTGTGTGTGTGTGTGTGTGTGTTCAACATCATGTCCCCCTCACATCATGTGTGATGATTCAGAGGACACATCCTGCATGACATGCACTGTCTTTGACCCCCTACAGCAGCTGTTAATGTAGCGTGCAGTGGTGTGTTTGTGTACCTTATTATGGTTAAAATGGGTACTCACTAAATTTTGACTACCAACATACTGACCAATAAGTCAATCTGTGAGCATGTCTCCTATCACTGTCCAGCTATGTTTATTTAGCACCTGCTGGGTCATCCAACCCCCCCCCGATGCTTGTCCCAGTGCCCTGCTCAGACAATCAAGCCCCCCAAAAGGTTTCATTTTGGCACACTTTGTCAGATGCAGGGTTCGTATGGGTGCTTAAAGACCTTAAAAACGCTTGTGTTTTCAAGGTTTGAAAAATGCTTGAATTTTGGGTGAGGTGCTTGGAAATACTTGGAAATGTTTATCACATTTCTAAGCAGTCTGACTCAATAGTCTACTGAGAAAATGGAAAAAAAATAACTGGGCTTGTTCTGTTGGTTTTGCACGAGCCCTTACATTAGGTTGTTGTCATGCCAGAGCCGTATATACAAGGACGCTGGTGCGTCGGTCCATCACGCCGGGAGGTTGTCGTTTTAATGAACATTGGATGGAAAATGACAAATACAAACTTTGGATAAAACTTAGACCAAATCCACGTGTAGCCTGCTGCAAAGTATTCAAAAAAGAAATCCAACATGGTTCGATGTATTTTTTGCTCCATTATCTTGGTTGTTTATAACTTGTGTGAATCAGTCCGTTCTGTGCGATGTCATTGAGCGATGTAAGTAAGAAAAAGAACAAGAAATGTGAAAAACAACACAATTGGAGACACGTTTGCAAACACCAATGACATTGAATAGTCACACTGCTTCATTTTCCATGCCCCATTCAGTTGATGATAACTGCGGGTTCAATGTTAGGCTTAGGTTTTAGCAGATTTTCCATATTTTTCATACAGACAGCATTCGGTGACCTCAAACAAGGCTTTGGATTGACTCACGCTTGTTTTCGCCTTTTGAAGGGTACTGGAAAAACTGGAAAATTTAACTTGAAAATCCTTAAAGTGCTTGAATTGGGCCATGGATAGAATAGAATAGAAATAGATCTTTATTGTCATTGTACATTGTACAGCAAAATTGTAAGCAAAAACTGATTTAGTGCAAATTCATAATAACACATAAAAACTTAAGAACATAGATAAATAGATAAAAATACATATAAATACCAAGCACAAAGCTCACATGCACAGTCATTATTGTCTTGTGCTCAGCGACACTATAGCTGTCGGGTAAAAACTGTTCTTAAATCTGTTTGTCCGGCATTTTATTGTCCTGTAACTCCTGCCCGAGGGCAGTAGTTCAAAAAGTTTATGTCCAGGGTGAGATGGGTCCCTTATGATGTTTTGGGCCTTTTTGAGGAACCTGGCACTGTACAGTTCATCTAGGGAAATGGATGCTGTTGGGTGGACTAACTGCTCCTTATATAACTGGCAACATGTCCAATGTATTTTAAATAAATGTTTCCAAAGACATAATCATGTAGAAATGACAACACATTTCACAAGATATATCTACAGCATGGCTATTAATTTTCTGGGGGTCACATTTCTAACAGGTTGAGCTTAGATCAGGGAGCCAATTTCTCCCTTAGGTATGTTGTCTATTTTTAGAACCAGCATTGTCTATAATGGACATTTGTTTTTGGTGTATTTCTTTCAGGAAAAAAAACACACCACTTGAATGCAAAATACAAGTGTCCACTGTAGTGGACGCTGTGCTTTAGGGCAGTGGTCCCCAACCTTTTTGTATCCGCGGACCGGTCAACGCTTAATAATTTGTCCCCCGTCCCTTTTTCTTTGTCATGAAAAAGGGACGTTTTTGTCATGAAAAAGGGAGGTTTTTGTTGTTGGTGCACTAATAAGTGTATATTGTGTTTTTTATGTTGATTTAATAAAAAAAAAAAGAATAATAAAAAAAATATATTATTTTATTTTTAATTTTTTAAAATAAAAATGAATAAAAAATTCTTCTGCGGCCCGGTACCAATCGGGCCACGGCCCGGTAGTTGGGGACCACTGCTTTAGGGGGTTAAAATGTCAATGTAAGGATCTTCCACTGTGTTAACACTGGTCCAAGTGTCTAAGACAGGGGTAGGGAACCTATGGCTCTTTTGATGACTGCATCTGGCTCTCAGATAAATCTTAGCTGACATTGCTTAACACGATAAGTAATGAATAATTCCGCTGGTAATCACAGTTTTGATTGATTGATTGATTGATTGAAACTTTTATTAGTAGATTGCACAGTACAGTACATATTCCGTACAATTGACCACTAATTGGTAACACCCGAAATGGTTTTTCAACTTGTTTAATTTGGTGTCCACATAAATCAATTCGTGGTACGTGTTAAAAACAATGTTGAAAATATAAAACATTCCCATGCATTTTAATCCGTCCATCCGTTTTCTACCCTACCAGTTAAAAAAGTCGCATTAAGAAGTATTTTATTTATTATTGGTTAGTTTCCGAATAACAATGGTATTAAAAAGAATGAGACTTATTGTACTCTAAAAATATTGGTCTTACTTAAAAATGCACGCATTTAGTTGTACTCAGTGTTAATAAATATTATATGGCCCTCACAGAAATGCATTTTAAAATATTTGGCTTTCATGGCTCTCTCAGCCAAAAAGGTTCCCAACCCCTGGTCTAAGAGGAGCGCTTTGTTTTTATTATCGTATTTTCTGGAATATAAGGTGCACTTAAAACCATTTTTTTTTTCAAAACTCGACAGGCTTCTCATAACACGGTGCGCATAATGTATGGAATACGTTTTTTTTTTTAGCTTACCCACCTCGAAGCTATTTCATTTGGTACATGATGTAATGATAAGTGTGACCAGTAGATGGCGGTCAAACATAAGAGATATGTGTAGACCACACTATGATGGCAATATGAAACCAACATTTTATGTTACACACGGCGCTCAAAAATCTATCAAAATGTTTTAGTACGACTTTGTGCTTCAACATATGAGTATTGTTATGGTGTGTGTATAAGGTAAGACATATTATCTGGTGTTTTGTTTAGCAATATTATGCAAAATCAACTTTTCTTACCTTCTGGTACCTGCTGATCTGTACTTGGAATCTGCATAAATCCTGAAAAACTGTGCGTGTCTGCATTTTGTGACCGTGATGACGCCATAGTCGATAGGCTTCTTCTTTTTCCTCTATCTTCTTGTTATGGGATCTTCATCCTCCGCTTTTGCCATTTCTAATATAAAGTAGTGTAAAGTTCTTACTTCTATCTGTCAGTAAACTCGCCATGAAAGCGCTAAAACTTACCGGTGTAGTGAGTTTACATTATTCACCCAAGGAAATTTAGGTATTTGAGAGTTCCGGTCGGGCTGTTTTTCGTCGGACACAATTCCAATGTGGTTGTTTCCGGATGAGGAAATGCTGCTCCGTAATTGATTGAAGTAAAGTCTGAATGTTATTAAGACAGTTAGCTCCATCTTTTGACACTTCTTCCACTCCCGTCCTTGCACGCTACACTGCTACAAGAAAGATGGCGGGGAGAAGACACTGCGGAAGCTGAGCTGCGTAAATAAGACCGCCCACAAAATGGGCGCATCCAGAAGCGACTGTCAGAAAGCGGCTTGAAGATCATCTGTAAAACATAATCTATGCAACATTTTCACCAAAGAACCACCATTACATGTTATGTTGACCACAAGGAAGTGTTTTCCCTTTAGAAAAAAAAAAATAATAATACGATTCCTTTAATTCGCCTTATAATCCGGTGCGCCTTATGGTCTGGAAAATACGGTACATTTAATTTGCTGCCTTTCATTTGCTTTTAAAGTTTCTCCCAAGTTTTGAACTGAACTTGTGGGCTGGTGTGGTTTCATTCCCGAGCTGAAATTTTGCCACCGGACCGCCAGTTGATATGAACTGACGTCGTCTTCTCGAAACACCCTTTGTTGAGGCTGGTCATGATGATTTGAATACAGTCAAACCTACAAAACACCCTTTCTATTTAACCCATAATAAATAATGCAAATCAAACTACTATTACAAGAACAATGTCAAATAATCATATCAAAACCTATTGTGTAAAACCACTTACATTAGCTCCAGATTAAACAAAGTGTTGGACAACAACACAAGAAAGAGAGATCATAAAAAAGTACACAGAGCCTGATCTATTAAGATCCCAATACCATGTCCAAAACAGAATGTGCAAATTATAAAATTGTGTGTACTTTTAGTGGGCGTGTTGCCTTTAATCTTGAAAGTGTACAATTAATAAGAAGCCGCCATATTCAAATGAGGATTTTGCATCTACTACCGGCAATATTTGCCCATGGAAACACTAATTTCCCTCCACATTTGTGTTATTATGCTTGCCAACCCGTGAGCGATGTTATTGAACAAATAGCACATATCTATAAATTCCAAAATCACAATTCATAGACAATATAAATGACTTTTAGTGAGTTGACGGCGTGCTCTCCAGGTGGACCATCACAACACTGCAGTGCATTCAAGCGTTTGGAATGATCCAAACGCAAGAAAATGCATAATGCAAGATGTTTATTCATATATGTGATGTACAATGATAATATATTTTTTATACAAAATAACATCACCCACCATTTGCAGACACCAAAACACATCATTTAAATATGTTTTAATCGCCCACTTTGGTCATTGAGCAACTATAATATTATAAAATGATATCACTGACTAGACAATATGTCTGTTATTTTCTGACATACATATTTTTGACTGAAGCATATAATTCTTGTAAAACTCACAAAGATACATGAATACAGGCATTATTAGACATATTGCATGTTTTGCTTAGGAGTTATGTTTGAATAACTGTCATATTTACAATGACAGTTATACTATAATATTGAGTAAAAAAAAAAGTGTGTTTGCAAACCTTACAAAAGCACATGTTTCTAGTAAAACTCACAGAGACACATTATTTCAGTCACTATTAGACATTTTGGCATGTTAGGTTTAGGAGTTATGTTTAAATACATTTTTATTGCTTTTTTTCGCAGGATTCTAAGAACGTTACTGTTATATTGAGTAAAAAACAAAACAAACATTTTTTGTGTTTGCAACCCTTATGAAAGCATTTTTTTCTAGCAAAACCCACATAGATACATTATTTTATTTTAGGCATTATTATACATAGTGCATGTTTGGTTTAGGAGTTATGTTTGAATAACGCGTTTTATTTAGTATGACAATTAAGCTGTTATATTGAGTAAAAAAACTACATTTTGTGTTTGCAAACCTTACAAAAGCACCTGATTCTAGTAAAACTCACATAATATAAATGAATACAGGCATTATTGGATATATTGCATGTTTGGTTTTGGAGTTATGTTTAAATAACTTTCATATTTTCTATTGAGTAAGAAAAATAATTAGTGTGTTTGCAAACCTTACAAAAGCTCATGTTACTAGTAAAACTCCCAGAGATAAATTATTTCAGGCATTATTAGACGTTTTGGCATGTTAGGTTTAGTAGTTATGTATGAAGAAATGTTTTATTGCTTTTTTTTGCATTATCTCAGGATTCTAAGAAAATTAATGTCACATTTAGTAAAAAAACACATTTTTGTGTTTGCAGCCCTTACAAAAGCATTTGTTTCTAGTAAAACTCACATAGATATATTATTTTAGGCATTATTAGACATAGTGCATGTTTAGGAGTTATGTTTGAAAAACAGTTTTTTGTAGTATTACAGTTATACTGTCATTGAGTAAAAAACTAAATTTTGTGTTTGCAAACCTTACAAAAAACACCTGATTATGGTAAAACTCAATACTGTCGTTATTGTACGTATTGCATGTTTGGTTTTGGTGTTATGTTTGAATAACTTTCATATTTAGTATGACAGTTATACTGTCATATTGAGTAAAAAAATGTGTGTTTGCAAACCTTATAAAAGCTCATGTTTCTAGTAAAACTCACAAAGATACATTATTTCAGGCATTATTAGGTTTAGGAGTTATGTTTGAATAAATGTTTTATTGCTTTTTTTCGTATTCTCTCAGGATTCTAAGAAAATTACTGTCATATTGAGTAAAAATTAGGGCTGGGCAACGATTAAAAATTTTAATCGAAGTTAATCGCACTATTTCTCCGATTAATCGCGATTAACTGCATTGTATACGCAAAGCCCAATAATGAGTTCAAAAGTAGTGTGTAGTGCACCTTTATTGGAATATTCTCCCATATGAACAAAAGCGCCAAAACATTTGTTGTGCAAACACAATTTAAATCAGTCCTTGTTAAACAGTAGCAGTTAAATAGCATATTTTATGAAAATCAACTCAAAAAATGTAAATATAAACATTTAAGCTTATTGCCACTGCCAGGGTATTTAAGTTATCCTGTTTGTTATGGAAAATAAATATAATCTACATACAAATCTCTGAGCCACAATCATAACATCTGAACAGGCAATTTCTGAGGTAACAGCAGAAACATTTTTTTTTTTATCAGGGATCTTGTTTAAAAAACCTATATTATAGGTAGTGGGCTGTTTTAGGGAATTTTTGAGCAAATGATCCGTAGTAGCAATATTGATAATGTTGTGTTTATTCTGCGTAGTGCACTTAAAATAATTATGACCATATCTAGGAATTGATATGATGGGAATTTTTCGATTGTTTGCTTGGTGCTTTGATAAACTGAACGCATCATATACATGGTACTATATTGTGATGTCATGAGCCAGGGAATAAAAGAACTACCCTACCCAGCATTCAACAGGATTGAGGAGCATGCGCGGTAGCCCGGTATAGGTTGTGTCGCCATGACAGCATCTTGTATGTTGTGATATGCACGCTCTGAAAGCAAACGTTAAAAACTCAGCCAACACTCCTCTCTGCATTATTCATAAATAGACAGACAACACATATACTCCGCTGCTTCACAGGCCGCTGGATGGAGCCGGCAAAGTATTCCCATGCTAGCTAGCAGGTTTAGCAAGCACGCGTCATTCAGTCCAAAGCGGCCCGATCTATCCACATTCAGAATTGTCTGGCGGTCGTAAGTGATCCCGGAGTGACCACGCTGTAAGCCAGCCATGAAATTTGCAGAATTATCAGGTATTTTTGCCAAATGTTCCATCTTTATCAAGAGCCCCTCGACGCCGAAGCGCGTCCGGGCGACGCCACCTTGTTAAGAAAAGGCGTTAACAAAATAAAAGCCTGTAAACAACATACGCAAATGTGCGATAAAACAATTGTCGGCGTTAATAGATTGATGAGTTAAAACGTAATTAACCCATTAATTTGCCCACCCCTAGTAAAAATAGTATATATTGCAACCCTTATTAAAACCATGTGTTTCTAGTAAAACTCACATAGATGCCTTAGTTTCGGCATTATTATATGTTTGGTTTAGGAGGTATGTTTGAATAACTGTTTTTTTTAGTAATACAGTTATACTGTCATATTGAGAAAAAAAAGTGTTTGCAAACCTTCCAAGAGCACATGTTTCTATTAAAACTCACATAGATACATTAATACAGGACACGTCCAAATATGTTCACACACGCACACACACACGTATGGCAAAGGATTCTTGATTTGTCCAGCTGTCTTTGCAGTGGGAGCTCTTTTTTTCCCACAGCCGTGTGTGTAAATATGCCAGTTTGCACGCAGATCATGGATGTAAATAATCTTATAATATTGCAATCTAATAATTATGTAAATTATGGTTTGAGTCTTGATAAATCACATTGGGCGTGCTGAATGATTTATGATAATGGATGATGATAATATTTGCATCATCTTGTACAAGAATTGTGTGTTTAAAACAAATCAGCATTTATTTTGCACACTCGTGAAGACAGACACGTTAAAGTCCTACTGAAAGGAGATTTTCTTATTTAAAAGGGGATACTAGGTCCATTCTATGTGTCATACTTGAGCATTTCGCAATATTGCCATATTTTTGCTGAAAGGATTTAGTAGAGAACATCGACGATAAAGTTTGCAACTTTTGGTCGCTATTAAGAAAGCCTTGCCTGTACCGGAAGTAGCAGACAATGTGCGCGTGACGTCACCTGTGTGAGGGCTCCTCACATCCTCACATTGTATATAATGTGAGCCACCGGCAGTAAGAGCAATTCGGACCAAGAAAGCGACGATTTCCCCATTAATTTGAGCGAGGATGAAAGATTTGTGGATGAGGAAAGTTAGTGTGAAGCACACCAAAAAAAAGGTGACGGCTCCAGGCGGCGGCAGTGTGAGTGTTTCACATGTAATTAGACCCATTTATTAGGATAATTTGGAAAATCCCTTATCTGCTTATTTTGTTATTAGTATTTTAGCGAGATTATTAAGTCATACCTGAAAGTCGGATGGCTGCGGTAAATGCCAGTGTCTCTGAGAGGAGCCAAGATCACAGCTGCCTTTTTGAGCTGCAGGATGAAGTCGCGTAATCCACTCAAGTCTCCGGTATCAAAATGTTCCCATCCAAAAACTTGCTGGTTGACGTAGAGAAACATGTTGGCTGGACCGCTGCTCTGTGTTAAAGCTTCACAACAAACAAAGAAACACCGTCTGTGTCTCTGTGCTAAAGGCAGCTGCAATACACCGCTCTCCACCAACAGCATTGTTATTTGACGCCTCCATTATTAATTGAACACATTTCAAAAGATTCAGCAACACAGATGTCCAAAATACTGTGTATTTGCGCGATGAAAAGAGACAACTTTTAGCCGTAAGTGGTGCTGGGCTAGTATGTCCCCTCCAACCCGAGACGTCACAAACACGCGTCATCATTCAGCGACGTTTTCAACAGGAAACTCTGCGGGAAATTTTAAAATTGTAATTTAGTAAACTAAAAAGGCCGTATTGGCATGTGTTGCAATGTTAATATTTCATCATTGATATATAAACTATCAGACTGCGTGGTTGGTAGTAGTGGCTTTCAGTAGGCCTTTTAATGCACTGCGCTCCTTATTTTGCTCACTTATGTGATGCGATTCTCTTCAAACAAAGCTTAGTAGATCAGCTTTACGTGGGCTATCAAGTTTGCACGTGTTTGAGTAGAGCAAGGCCTTAGTAAATATTATAAATCAATAAGAAAAATAAAAGGTAGAAATCAAAGTGTCTGTTCTCTTAAAGGCCTACTGAAACCCACTACTACCGACCACACAGTCTGATAGTTTATATATCAATGATGAAATATTAACATTGCAACACATGCCGATACGGCCAGTTTAGTTGACTAAATTGCAATTTAAAATTCCCCGCGGAGTTTCTTGTTGAAAACATCGCGGAATAATGACGTGTGGGCGTGACGTCACAGACTGTCAGGAAATATTAGCTCAGCACCAGTTACGGCTAAAAGTCGTCTCTTTTCATCGCATAATTACACAGTAATTTTGACATCTGTGTTGCTGAATCTTTTGATTGGCAACACTAAATGGGCCCTAGTGTGTGAATGTTGTCTATCTGTGTTGGCCCTGCGATGAGGTGGCGACTTGTCCAGAGTGTACCCCGCCTTCCGCCCGATTGTAGCTGAGATAGGCGCCAGCGCCCCCCGCGGCCCCGAAAGGGAATAAGCGGTAGAAAATGGATGGATGGAATAATGGAGACAATAAAGAACAATGCGGTTGGTGGAAAGCGGTGTATTGCAGCTGTCTTCAGCACCGAGACACAGCCGGTGTTTCTTTGTTTTTAACACAGAGTGGTCAAGCGAACATGTTTCTCTACGTCAACCAGCATGTTTTTGGATGTCAATATTGTGATATATATCTTACCGGAGACATCATTGGATTACTCGTCCCCCTGCAGTAGCTGTTTAAAAGGCAGCTGTGAGCTTGGCTCCTCGGCTTCTCTCTGAGACACTGCGTGTTCACCGCAGCCATCCGACCTCGAGGTATATCTTTACAATCTCACTGTAACACTATTAAAACAATAAGCAGATAAGGTATCTTCCAGAATTATCTTAGTAAATATGTCTAATTACATCTGAAACGCTCACACTGCCGCCGCCCGGAGCCGTCGCTTTTTATTTTATTTTATTTTTATTTATTTCTTTCTAGTCCTTTGCTATCAATATCATCATCCACCAATCTTTCATCCTCGCTGAAATTAATGGGGAAATTGTCGTTTTCTCGGTCCGAATAGCTCTTGCTGCTGGAGGCTCTCATTAAAAACAATGTGAGGACGTGAGGAGCCCTCACCCTTGTGATGTCATCGTCTGCGACTTCCGGTACAGGCAAGGCTTTTTTATCAGCACCAAAAGTTGCGAATTTTATCGTGGATGTTCTCTACTAAATCCTTTTAGCACAAATATGTCAATATCGCGACATGATCAAGTATGACACATAGAATGGACCTGCTATCCCCGTTTAAATAAGACAAACTCAGTTCCGTAGGCCTTTAAATGCCAAATAAATGGATAAATAAACACTCAACGCCATCTTGTAACTTGTCTTTGCGACAAGTTACAGTTTTGAGCAATGACAGTTTTACAGAAAAAAAAAAGAGTTTTGTTTTATTACTCAACATTGCAACTTTTTCTAAATTACATTTCACCTGTAAGATTTTTATACTCCACTTTTGTTATGTTTTTGTTTATTTTTAATCGTATTTTTAGAATGTGGGAGATACAAGTTAAGTTTTACATGGACTCACAAACACTAAAACAACTGGAAATATGGCACAGGATGAATTTAAAAAAGTTTACTTCACACTCACCTTAG
Organism: Nerophis ophidion; assembly: GCF_033978795.1. Classification (NCBI taxonomy): domain Eukaryota; kingdom Metazoa; phylum Chordata; class Actinopteri; order Syngnathiformes; family Syngnathidae; genus Nerophis; species Nerophis ophidion. The sequence goes on from NC_084630.1 coordinate 32,071,708, forward strand.
TGTTTACCAGGAAGTCTTTCTTTTGACAGCCCCTCGCGGTAAAATTGGGAGAGTGCAAACTGAGGCTGTATTTGTGGTTGATGAAATATTTGGCGAATCAAAATTTACGACCAATAAAAAAGCAATAAACGGGGACAGAAATTTGAACCCAGCAAATATAAACAAAACAAAACACAGACGGAAAGCAATAATCGATGAAATTTAAAAAAATAAGCAAACCGGGTGGTTAAAAAAAAAAAAAAAATCTGCGTCCAGGAGACGTGCGGGCGTCTGGAATTGCGCGTCTTCTCTGTTTTCAATGCTTAAAAAGACACAAAACGTCCGTAAACGCCAAGAGAGATTTTTTTTTTTGTCGTACGATAAAATAGTCTGTATACAAAAAAAAAGCATTTTTTTTTGTCAAAAACCAAAACATACAAAACATTTGGATTCACTGTATATTTATAGAAAACGCTAGCACAACCATATACAGTCATGGGCAAAAGTTTACATACACTTGCAAAGAACATAATTACATGGCTGTCTTGAGTTTCCAATAATTTCTACAACTCCATCCACAAGCTTCTGGCAAGCTTCTAGTTGAATTTTTTAACACTCCTCTTGACAAAATTGGTGCAGTTCAGCTAAATGCGTTGGTTTTCTGACATGGACTTGTTTCTTCAGCATTGTCCACACATTTAAGTCAGGACTTTGGGAAGTCCATTCTAAAACCTTCAAACAGAACTTTCCTCTAGAAGGTCTTATCTTTGTCCATGTGATGTCAGATGAAACAACCATTGAGCTGTTTTGGCCACAATACCCAGCAATATGTTTGGAGGAGCAAAGGTGAAGCCTTTAATCCCAGGAACACCATCCATATCGTCAAGCGTGGTGGTGGTAGTATTATGCTCTGGGCCTGTTATGCTGCCAATGGAACTGGTGCTTTACAGAGAGTAAATGGGACGATGAAAAAGGAGGATTACCTCCAAATTCTTCAGGACAAACTAAAATCAGCTTGGAAGTTTGGTCATGGACGCAGTTGGGTCTTCGAACAGGACAATGACCCCAAACACACGTCAAAATTCGTAAAGGAATGGCTAAATCAGGCTAGAATTAAGGTTTTAGAATGGCCTTCCCAAATTCCCGACTTAAACGTGTGGACAATGCTGAGGAAACAAGTCCATGTCAGAAAACCAACAGCTTTAGCTGAACTGCACCAATTTTGTCAAGAGGAGTGGGCAGAAATTCAACCAGAACCTTGTGGATGGCTACCAAATGCGCATTATTGCAGTGAAACTTGCCAAGGGACATGTGACCAAATATTAACATTGCTGTATGTATACTTTTGACCCAGCATATCTGCTCACATTTTCAGTAGAGAATACTTGCCAACCTTAAGACCTCCGATTTTGGGAGGTGGAGGGGTAGGGGGTGGGGACAGTGGTCAGGGGTGGGGCGGAGGCGTGGTTGGGGGCGTGGTTAAGAGGGGTGACGTATAATTCACCAACTCGAGTATTTCATATATATTTCATATATTCATATATATATATATATATGAAATACTTGACTTTAAGTGAATTCTAGCTATATATATTTATTCTATTATATATATATAAATAAAAGAAATAGTTGAATTTCAGACGACACCTATCAAATACACAGTAATAAAAACACAGTTGTTTTACTAACTGTACTGTGCTTGCTGGTTACTAAAAAACAACAACAACACTTACCTTTCACTATTTGAGTAACCTTTGTTCTGCCATTTGCGTATTGGCGAGCGATCTCCGAATCCGGGAACATCCTTCACGGATTTGTTGTAGACATCCGCAAATGAGAACGGGATGTTGCTTCCAGCTATCAGCATAGCCATCCATCTTTGTCTCAGCATAAGATACGCCATCGGGTCTCCATTTTGCAAAGTGGGCCATAATACTGGGTTGTGAACGATGCTGCGTTGCGGACGCCGTTCATGGCTGAGTATATCCGTTCACCGTGTTCAATGGTGAAGTCTGTTCTACAAAATTTACAGGTAACATACCCCTTCCCCTTCAAACTCTCCTGGATAAACTGAAATTCTTGCTTCCAATCGTTCTGGAACTTGCAAGCGTATTTCTTCATTTTGCTCGTCGAAGGTGTAATATATTGGGTTGGAGTCAATAACCAGGTGACGTGATGAAGTTCCGTCTCTTTACTGTGGGCTTCAGAACAGACATTCTATTCTATGTACAGTAGATGGCAGTATTGTCCTGTTTAAGAGGGTCACAACATTGAGTCAGGTTCTCATGGAGCTGGAGTGGGCGTGGCCTCCAGCTCCGTCTGAATTTCGGGAGATTTTTGGAAAATCCGGGAGGTTTGGCAAGTGTGCAGTAGACCCATAATACATTCGTAAAAGAACCAAACTTTATGA